>NW_022144439.1:0-29444 GCF_007565055.1 Rhinopithecus roxellana
GAGCATGGTATGTTCTTCCATTTGTTTGTGTCCTCTTTTATTTCACTGAGCAGTGGTTTGTAGTTCTCCTTGAAGAGGTCCTTGACATCCCTTGTAAGCTGGATTCCTAGGTATTTTATTCTCTTTGAAGCAATTGTGAATGGAAGTTCATTCCTGATTTGGCTCTCTGCTTGTCTGTTACTGGTGTATAAGAATGCTTGTGATTTTTGCACATTAATTTTGTATCCTGAGACTTTGCTGAAGTTGCTTATCAGTTTAAGGAGATTTTGGGCTGAGACGATGGGGTTTTCTAAATATACAATCATGTCATCTGCAAACAGGGACAATTTGACTTCTTCTTTTCCTAACTGGATACCCTTGATTTCTTTCTCTTGCCTGATTGCCCTAGCCAGAACTTCCAACACTATGTTGAATAGGAGTGGTGAGTGAGGGCATCCCTGTCTTGTGCCAGTTTTCAAAGGGAATTTTTCCAGTTTTTGCCCATTCAGTATGATATTAGCTGTGGGTTTGTCATAAATGGCTCTTATTATTTTGAGATACGTTCCATCAATACCGAATTTATTGAGCGTTTTTAGCATGAAGGGCTGTTGAATTTTGTCAAAAGCCTTTTCTGCATCTATTGAGACACTCATGTGGTTCTTGTCTTTGGTTCTGTTTATATGCTGGATTACGTTTATTGATTTGCGAATGTTGAACCAGCCTTGCATCCCAGGGATGAAGCCCACTTGATCATGGTGGATAAGCTTTTTGATGTGCTGCTGAATCCGGTTTGCCAGTATTTTATTGAGAATTTTTGCATCAATGTTCATCAGGGATATTGGTCTAAAATTCTCTTTTTTTGTTGTGTCTCTGCCAGGCTTTGGTATCAGGATGATGTTGGCCTCATAAAATGAGTTAGGGAGGATTCCCTCTTTTTCTATTGATTGGAATAGTTTCAGAAGGAATGGTAGCAGCTCCTCCTTGTACCTCTGGTAGAATTCAGCTGTGAATCCATCTGGTCCTGGACTTTTTTTGGTGGGTAGGCTATTAATTGTTGCCTCAATTTCAGAGCCTGCTATTGGTCTATTCAGGGATTCAACTTCTTCCTGGTTTAGCCTTGGGAGAGTGTAAGTGTCCAGGAAATTATCCATTTCTTCTAGATTTTCTAGTTGATTTGTGTAGAGGCGTTTATAGTATTCTCTGATGGTAGTTTGTATTTCTGTGGGGTCGGTGGTGATATCCCCTTTATCATTTTTATTGCATCTATTTGATTCCTCTCTCTTTTCTTCTTTATTAGCCTTGCTAGCGGTTTGTCAATTTTGTTGATCTTTTCAAAAAACCAACTCCTTGATTCATTGATTTTTTGGAGGGTTTTTTGTGTCTCTATCTCCTTCAGTTCGGCTCTGATCTTAGTTATTTCTTGCCTTCTGCTAGCTTTTGAATGTGTTTGCTCTTGCCTCTCTAGTTCTTTTAATTGTGATGTTAGAGTGTCAATTTTAGATCTTTCCTGCTTTCTCTTGTGGGCATTTAGTGCTATAAATTTCCCTCTACACACTGCTTTAAATGTGTCCCAGAGATTCTGGTATGTTGTATCTTTGTTCTCATTGGTTTCAAAGAACATCTTTATTTCCGCTTTCATTTCGTCATGTACCCAGTAGTCATTCAGGAGCAGGTTGTTCAGTTTCCATGTAGTTGAGCGGTTTTGATTGATTTTCTTAGTCCTGAGTTCTAGTTTGTTTGCACTGTGGCATTGGTCTGGTGTTTATGAATGCCTTAGCTTTTGTTTGTCTGGGAAACTCTTTCAAGTTTAAAGAATTGTTTTGGTAGGCATAGTATTTTTGCATGCCAGATTTTTTTCAGCACCTTAAATGTATATCTTGTTGTCTTCTTACCTACAAGTTCATTTATGTATTTATTTATTTTGAGAAATTTGATGAAACCTGAATTGGGACATTGTTTAATATGGTACAAACTTTTTCTCATATTGCTATCACTATTTTTTCTTTGTATTTGACTTTTAACCATGTAAATAAGATGTGCCTTTGGGAAATACTCTTTGGATTAAATTTGATTAGGGTACCTGGATACTGTCATCTTTCTCTAGATTTACAAAATGTTCCATCATTATTTTCTTAAGTATGCTTTCTAGACCTTTTTATTTCTTATCTCCTTCAAGAACTCCTATTATACAGAGGTAGTTTGCTTAATAATGTTTGATTCCTTCCATAGGCTTACTTCATTAATTTTAATTATTTCTAATTTTTTGTTCTTCTGCCTGGGTAATTATATATGTTTTACCTTTAGGATTGCTGATTTTTTACTCTGTTTGATGAAATCTGCTGTTGAAGTTTTCTAATGAGTTTTTCAATTCACTTCAATTATTTCTTATTAATTGGATTTTTATTTTTAAAACATTTCCACTTCTTTGCAAAATTTATCATCTTTTTCCTGGATTATTCTCTAAAGTGTGTTTTTTTCAACTTTCTATTCATATGTGCTGTGATTTCTGAATTTTTAAAATAGGTGTGCACTGAATTTATCAAAAATTTTGTGGAGTATCTGAACTTTAATTCTGCACTGTAACTTAAAACCAGACTTGCAGTGATTTCTAGGTCTTGGAGAGACTTAAGCAATAACTGAAACATAATCTCAAACGTTATACTTGTTTGCAGGTCATAGAAAAGCTCTGCATGAGGACCTGAGAATTGTAAAAAAAATACGTGCCAAAGATTCAGACTTTCCTTGGATTTTGGCCCCTGCAGTGTTATGGTACTGGTCAAACTCCGCAGCGTGGCATTCCTGCTAATAGGAACACCAAGCAGTTGCTGAGATCTGTGTGCCTGTCACTGTGATTAGTACTCCCACTCTTGTTTCCAATTCACCCCAGGTCATTCAACCCTCTAGCCACTACTAATGCTTCTCTTGGGGTAGGACAAAAATGGGCTTCGCAAAAAGAATCACAGATCCATGAGGAAACTGAACATTCCCCTTAAATTTCCTCCTCTGATCTTGGTAACTTCAGGTAAAGTTCTCTCATAGTGGTGTGTCTTCTTGCTGTGTGAAAGGGGTGTCATAATCCAAAAGAATTATTCTTCTTACAGATAGTGAGTTTTCCCATGTGTATGAGTCTTGGGATTTTCTTCTTCTCTTTTTAGCTCTCGTGAATTCAGGGTGACTTTTTGTATTTCCATAGTTACTAGCTGTATTTTTGTGTAGGAAGTAATTTTGGGGGCCTTATTTCATCATTTTACTGACATCACTCCTCAAGGAATATTTTTATGAGTTTGCAAACCATTATGATTTTAGAATTAGATATCTATCAAATATTAAAAGAGCTGTATATTTATTACTTAAGTGTTCTGTATAATTATTTGGTGGGGTACCATTTCTAGTAAATAATTACTATGTATTGAAGCCATGTGTTTCTAACACAAACTTTCTGGCAGAGACTGGAAGTATATGGCAGAATATAGGGACAATATAACTATACATATGGAAACTTCTTCAGATTTTTATTAAAGCATAAGTAAAATTATTCTACATGACATTGCATCTTTATGATGCAGAAATTATTTTCTTTGTAGAAAATGAAAGAATTTGCCCATATATCTGGCAAAGATGGCACTGTGGTGTTTTCTCTGGGACCAGTTGCTCAAAACCTTACAGAAGAGAAGGCTGATCTCGTCGCTTCAGACTTGGCCCAGATTGCACAGAAGGTTAGTACTACCTCCAACCCTTATAAGCAGCCGTTTATACAGTGAAGAAAGTGTGGTTTTCCACTTGTAATTTGAATCTCATTTTCTCCTTTGCATTAACAGGCACTATTTCTACATAAAAAATTTTAAACATTATAGTAGTGTATGTGGGCTCAACTAATCATTTGACTATGAATTCTTGAAGTAACTTTGGAAATACTTCTCTTTCTTGTCATTTGTTTGTGACAAAATGAAACTAAGGTATTAAGTTTCTATCTCACATTTTGTTATTTTAAATCTTTTTTTTTTTTTTTTTTTTTTTTTTTTTTAGACGGTGTCTCACTCTGTCGCCTAGTCTGGACTGCAGTGGCGTGATTTTCGCTCACTGCAAACTCTGCCCTCTCTAGTTCACGGCATTTTCCTGCCTCAGCCTCCTGAGTAGATGAGACTACAGGCTCCTGTCACCACCCAGAGCTAATTTTTTGTATTTTTAGTAGCCTAATAGCTGGGACTATGGGCGCCCGCCACCATGCCCGGCTAATTTTTTGTATTTTTGGTAAAGAGGGGATTTCACCATGTTAGACAGGAAGGTCTCAATCCTCTGACCTCGTGATCCATCTGCCTCTGCCTCCCAAAGTGCTAAGATTACAGGCGTGAGCCACTAATTTTAAAGTCTTGACTTTACATGCCAGTGTTAGTTGACACAGTTGCTTGCTAAAGGAAAATCTTGATTCATAACTGTCATTCTTTAAAAGTTGTCTAAGTAAATTTTGGTGGTGTATTAAAATCCAAATCCATAGTGTGACAAGTAAGACTGCCTAAGGTCTTCATTCCAAATTAACTGTCTTTTGCAATCTCCTGCCCTCAACTTTCTCTGTGCATACACATTGGGATGCTCTCCATAGTCCATGACCTTTACTCCTTCTGTTCTTTATTGGAAAATCCCTTCTTGGCCACACACTGCCTAGGTCCAATCAAAGCTTTCATCTTATATCATATGTTACCTGCCTCGTTAAGTTTTTCTAATTATTTCATAAAGAAGTACTTGTGTTTTTCTCTGGAACTCTAAACATCCTGCATTATTCATGTGATTCATATCAAAATAATCTTTATATTATAGCTATTCAATGTATTATCGGCTAATTAGTGAGGGTCCACATAGGTAAAGTGATGTAAAATATTTGTTTTCCAAAACCACCTGGTAACTTTGGGTTTTGTGTGGAATGACAGAAAGTGTGTGTATGTTTGTGTTTGTGTGTGAATTAGAAACTTTAAAAAAATCTTTTGTGAAAGGGTGGGTTAATGTATCTGGCCAAGATGACTGACTGAAAGTAGGTGATATGCATGGTTCTCACAAAGAGGAACAGAAGTGGTGAGTAAATAGAGCCCCTTCATCTGAAATACATATTTTAGATTTAGCTCATATTAAGTGTTTTCACTAATACAAGGCATACTTCTGAGATGTTGCAGATTTGGTTCTCGAATACTACAATAAAGCAAATATTGCAATGAAGTGAGTCACACAATTTGCTTTGATTTTTAAGGCATATAAAAAGTTATGCTTAGACAATGCTGTAGCATATTCAGTCTGCGATAATATTAAGTCTACAAAGTGCATGTCTTAATTAAAAGACACATAATTGCTAAAGAGTGCTAATGATCATCTGAATCTTCAGTGAGTGCAACTTTTGTTGACGGAGAGTCTTGCATCAATGTTGATGGTTGATAACTTATTATGGTGGTGGCTGCTAGTAGTTGGCATGGCTGTGGCAATTTCTTAAAAATTAGAGAACAATGTTATTTGCCACATACATTAACCCACCCTTTCACAAAAGATTTTTTCAGCATTCATGTTGTCAGATAGCATTTTACCCATAGAGGATCTTCTTTCTAAATTGAAATCAATCCTCTCAAACTCTAATGCTTCTCTATAAAGTAAGTTTAAGTAATATTCTAAATCTCCTGTTGTCATTCAACAGTCTTCATAACATCTTCATCAGGAGTAGTTCCATCTCAAGAAACAAGTTTCTTTGCTCTTCCTAAGAAATAACTCCTCACTTATTTGTTTTATCATGAGATTTCATCAATTCTGTTACATCATTAAGTTCCACTTCTAATGATAGTTATCTTTCTAGTTTATTATATTTGCAGTTACTTTTCATTGAAGTTTTGTTATAGGACCAGCAGGTTCATATGTTTACTGTCCAATAATAGTCTGATTACACTGAGACGTCAGGTTTGGCAGCAAAGAAGGAATTTAATAATTGCAGGGCACTGAGCAAGGAATAAGAAGAGAACTTCAAATCCAACTCCTCAAGGAGTTCTGGGCTGGAGGTTTTAAGGAGATCACAGATGGTGATGGACTGGAAAATTTGGGTAATTTATTAGTCTGGGTAATTGATTGTCAGGGTAATGGGGACAAAGTTATCAGAGCAAGAAACAACATTTCTTGCTGAGTCAGTTCCTTGTGGGTCCTCTAGATCAACTGGCATCAGTGAAGTCCCTCAGATCAGCTGGCATCAGTGAGGTCCTTCAGACCTGCTGAGTTGGTAGTTTTATCAGTGTGCTGGACCTGAAGGAATATCTCAGAAGGAGAGTTGATCATTTCATAATGTTTAAGTTATTATCTATAGAAGAGTTAAGAGGAACTATAATCTTGTAACAGTCTGCATAATTCTAGGACAATAGCCAAATAACTATGAGGAAGTGAGTCAGAGAACAAGTTAACCTAATGATTAATGCTGAATGTACTACAAGCTTGATTTACTTTTCTGTTTTCTCTCTTTATCTTTGATTACTTGAACAAAGTTTGTAAAGATAGTGTCATCTTCACACTCTCAATATCTTACATGATGGTTGTAAGAATCAACGTGTATATGCTATATCATAAATGAACATTTAAAATGTTATGTTACATAAAAGAAGCCAGTCACGAAATACCACATATTGTATGATTCCATGTATTAAAAACCGTCCAGAATAGGCAAATCTATAGAGATAGAAAGCATTAGCAATTACCCAGTACAGGGGAAATGCAGAAACTAGAGGTGGAGAGGAAAAGGCTAAAGGCTATAGGGCTTATTTTGGGGAGATAAAAGGGCTCTCAAATAGATTGTTGTGGTAGATGCACAATTCTGTGAATATATGAAACATTAAATTTTACACAATAATTGATAAATTGTATGATATTTAAATTATATGTCAACAAGGTGTACAAAATATGTGGACCATGTTTAGTCATTTTATCTTTAGTTTTGTGAAATGGACTGCAGAAAATGACCTTTCACTGCTACAATTCTGGACACTCTTCTAAATATATTGCATAAGAAATGGCATGTCCATACAAGACCCTTGATATTACTGAAGGATAGCACTCAGAAACATAAAAGGGAAATTAATCATGTCTGTGTAAACAGGTCATTTACCTTCATTTGTCTCCTTGCCATCCACATGCTGGGAATGTTGATTTAATGATATTGTATGTACTTTGAAGTATGAGTTACATTTTAACTTCTTGGCTAATTTATTTGGATATAACCATGAGAAATGACAGAAAGGAACAGCAACTGGAAAACAAGCATTGCTTTGCACCAGGATGTCTGTGAAATGGACTTCAGTAATTCTGCTAATACAACTGAGCTTTTACTTTAGCTCTGGGAGTTGTGGAAAGGTGCTGGTGTGGGCAGCAGAATATAGCCATTGGATGAATATGAAGACAATCTGGAAGAGCTTGTCCAGAGAGGTCATGAGGTGACTGTACTGGCATCTTCAGCTTCCATTCTTTTTGATCCCAACAACTCATCTGCTCTTAAAATTGAAGTTTTTCCTACATCTTTACTAAACTGAGTTTGAGAATTTTCACACAGAGATTAAGAGATGGTCAGACCTTCCAAAAGATACATTTTGGTTATATTTTTCACAAATGCAAGAAATATGTGGAGTTTGGTGATATATTAGAAGTTCTGTAAAGATGTGTTTCAAATAAGAAATTAATGAAGAAACTACAAGAGTCAAGATTTGATGTCATTTTGCAGATCCTTTTTTCCCGGTAGTGAGCTACTGGCTGAGCTATTTAACATACCCCTTGTGTACAGTCTCCGCTTCACTCCTGGCTATGGTTTTGAAAAGCATTGTGAGGATTTTTTTCCCTCCCTCCTACGTACCTGTTGTTATGTCAGAATTAAGTGATCAAATGACTTTCATGGAGAGGGTAAAAAATATGATCTATATGCTTTTTTTGATTTTGTTTCCAAATGTATGACTGAAGAAGTGGGATCAGTTTTATAGTGAAGTTCTAGGTAAGTATTTTTTTTCAATCTGTAACTTTTGTGTCTTTGAAGCAGAGTTTATATAAAGCCATAAAGTCAGGTAGGGGTTTTGGTAAGTGTTTATAAAACAAAAATACAAGATGATCTATCAATCTCACAAATATTATAGAAAAGTTTAAATTACAGGGTCAGTAAAACCCTGTGGCCATCATTCACACAGAACACCCAAGGAAATCATAAACCTATGTATTAGTGCATCTAAGACTTTAAGCAATTACACATCTGTTTACTATACATTGTTTTACATCTTAAAACAGTAAAACATCAAATAACATCTTACTGAATGCATAGATTTAGAATGAGTAGTTACACATTTTTCTACAACTATCTATATAACTGCAGAAATTACTTTTTCTTGTAAAGCTTGGTTTTCTATTTAGAAATCAAAAGATGTTCCCATGTTACCAGAATTTCCTTCACATAGAGAGAGGGAATGTCTATATCTCTGATGCATAAATCATTAAAGGTAATTTGAAGTTTCTAATGTTTCTATACTCTTTCATTAAAGAATTGGAAACCATTCATTTAAAGTCCAATCATCTTGTTGAAGTGTGAAGGTTGTTATATCTACATAGTTTTTTTCAAACTATCTTTTATTAAAAAATATAAGACAGATAAGGTTGAGTACAAATCTTTTTCAATAATTTCTCAAAAATTTCTAGCTATAATTTACAAATATATTTACTTAAAGATAATATTATTAAGATCTTAGCTTGAATCTAAAAGTGTACAAGGATTTCAACCATACTCACAACATAGTCCACAGTTCACTTGAAGAACCAAAGATAAAAATTAGCTTAATGATTGTGCAAACTAGACAACTTTTAGAAAATTATTTTTATGTATACAGTGGAATTAATTGACTAGAGCTCAAAGAGTTGTTTAAATGTCCATATGCTACTATTGAAGCTTTAAAAAGAAGAAATTGATGTTTAATTCTCTGTGGCTTATTTTAATAATTGTTTGTAATTGTGAGTATATGGTGACATTAGAGATGTAGCTTACCTCACAATTCTCCTACTATTTTGCCTTTCTTATAAATATACATGGGCAAAATAATAATACATAAAATTAAATTACGTCTATAGATGAATATATGTATATTTTTCAAAGCACAGACACTTTGCCTATATTTTTGCCTACATTATTCTAACCCTTTCAGAAAATAACCTAATCTTGTGTCATCCACCTTTTCTTTTTTTATCTTGTCAGGAAGACCCACTACATTATCTGAGACAATGGGGAAAGCTGACATATGGCTTATTCGAAACTCCTGGAATTTTCAGTTTCCACATCCACTCTTACCAAATGCTGATTTTGTTGGAGGACTCCTCTGCAAACCTGCCAAACCCCTACCTAAGGTAAACATACTTTCATTGGTTTTTTTTGTTGGCTTTGAATTTTCAGTAGAATGATTCTACGGTCTTCATTCAGAGTAGTTGACTTACACTGAAAGAAAGATGGGAAGTGGGTGGGGTAAAGCAGATACCAATTAGAAACTCATGTACATAGTGATACTATCATACGTATATGAGTTTATGAGTACTACAAATAGAGGGGAATACTAAGGAGACTTCAAAAAATAGAGTTGGTTAAATTGAAGTCTTCATTATTTAACACCTAAGAAGGTATTGGTCATTCATTCAAATAATGTTTACAAAGGGATTAGCACGAAACACAGGTAAGTGCAGAATTTTCAGAGAAAAAAAATGGACCCAGTTTCTGCCCACATACCTTACATTCTACTTCAAAAGATAGAATATGTGCAAGTAATAAAAATATATAAAACTATTATCTCAGGAAAAACCCAATGTCAAGAAAGCATCAGTGGAGATAATAGAAAGTATCCTGGAGTCACTGATTACTAATGAGAGCTGAACAGTATGCAAGAATAAGTAAAAGAATGACAGAGAGAGACAGACAAAGAAGGAAAGCAGGTAAAGTGGTCAGGACAGTTCTCAAGTCCTCAGGTTTAGTTTGCAGGAGAGACTAAGAATCAGATGATGCTGAGAGGCAAATTAGAGCCAGATACATATTGGGAGTTGAAATATTTATTAAGCACATTGAAAAACTATGAAAAAGAGTTAAGACAGAAAGATATATGAAAATATTCTCTTCTTTAAGAAGAGCTTTCAAGATATTCAATGATTAAATTGCAGGAGGGTCAGAATAAAGAGCCAACAATTCAGGAAATTTTGCATGGATTCAGGTAGCAGATGATGGAAAAGTAGACTAGAATGTTGATAAAATAATGATGCCTACATTTACAAATAGTGGCAACTTCATGTTGTGTGGAAAAAATATTAACACAGGCAAAACAGTTGACTTGAAGTGTCTCTGCCTGTAGTTAGTTACTCAAAATATTATTAATTTTGCAATTATTGTTATTTTGTTATTATTGCTAATACTACTTACTTAACATGCAGGTCACTTGAGATATCATTCTCATTTAATAGAGCCAGATTTTTCAGTACATCAGAATTATCTTCTCTTGCAAAGTCATAGTTGACAGACACCTGTGCCATGCGCGTCGTGTGAAGAGACCACAAACAGTCTTTGTGTGAGCAACATGGCAGTTTATTTCACCTGGGTGCAGGTGGGCTGAGTCCGAAAAGGAATCAGCAAAGGGAGATAAGGGTGGGGCTGTTTTATAGGATTTGGGTAGGTAAAGGAAAATTACAGTCAAAGGGGTATTGTTCTCTGGGAGGCAGTAGTGGGGGTCACAAGGTGCTCAGTGGGGGAGATTTTTGAGCCAGGATGAGCCAGAAAAAGGAATTTCACAGGATAATATCATCGCTTAAGGCAAGGACTGCCATTTTCACTTCTTTGTGGGGTCCCTGACTTCCCGCAACAATGAGCTAGTGGAAATTCTAAAATTCTCCCATAGGTAACAAGGATCTTCACCAGTATTGCAGCTTAAAATACTTCCTCAATAAAATAAATGTGTTCCTTTAATATTTGCAGACAAACTCAGTGATCACTTGATCTTACTAAAGCATTTAAATCATTCTTCATTGAGACCCCAGGGTTTACATATTACAGCATAAACATACCCTATGAAAGCAGATGATTTTTGCCATATGACAAGCAACTCATTAAAGCTCCCTGTGCCAACTTGTCTTAACATCATGGCTGCCTGACAGAGAAGCACAGAGATAAGAACAATGCATGTATAATAAAGACCAAATAATTTATACCACTTGTATCTGAATGTGCCCTTAGTTTCAATGCCAAAAACATTCTGTCAGCATATAAGATTATATTCTTTATGAAAGAAACAATAAACCTGTATATTGTAAATTAATATCATACTTTTAAGACATATGTACAAAGCAAGCATTCTTTATCACATTATTAAGTAATCTCTTAAAATATAATTTTTGTCCACATAAAGCTGAGATTTTATTCCATTGTTAAAACTCAATATCTATGATGAATGCAAATTGCATGGGCTTTATATGATAACTTTCTAAGAGACAAAAGCTGGGGTAAGACTAATGAAACATCTATGCCACCCTGCCCTACTCTTGAAATATTTCCCCCTTCACAATAAGAGAAACCGATGGTGTCAGTAGGAAGGGGAAGAGAGTAGGACTTGTAGAAGGATAAGAAAAAGGATGACTAGTAGTACAATAGTGATAATTACTACTATTAGCTGTTGTTATTAACTTGCAGAAAGATTTGAATGCAAGTCAATGGTTGTGAAACCAATTCTTTGTTTATTATGTAAATAATTGCTAACCCAGCCAGGTTGCTTTCATTTCAATTAAATATGTGATTCTCAGATAATTTCTATATAAGAGAATAAGACACTTGACAAAATGTATCAGGTGTTTTAAAAATGAACATTGCCATGAGTTTTATAATACATTCACGTGAAATTATGCAGATAAAAAATTAATCAAGATGTACCTATTCAACATTATGAAAAATATGCATAAAATTAACATTGGAAGTAGTCCAACATCTTAAATGAAGGAATGATTAAAAACTTATACTGTGTGCATACAATAGCATTACAATAATTTTATCAATGAAATATTCAATTACACTGTCAGCTGTAATACAAATAAAGGGAGTTAGAAAATGATAAAGGCAACAAGATGACAAGTTTTTGCAGGAGGAGGAGGAAAATATACTCAGTAAGATTAACATTTTCTAAGTAAGTGTCACATGTATACATTGAGCTTTATAAATAGGACAAAAGCCATGATGAAAAAATATTTTATATAAATAATATCGCAACATAAAAATTTAGAAAAATTTTATTTAAAAAAATTTTTCATGCTTTTATAAAATTTCTGACATTAATCTTATATTATTTTTATTACATTATCACAGAAGAAGAAACAACCAATCCATATCAGTGATGAATCTGTAAACAGAGGTTAGGTTCCTTCAACACTGCATGGGTAAACAGGGCTCTTGGCATCAAGCTAGTGAGGTGAAACACTGAACATCAGTTACGGTAAATATGGCTACAGTCAACTGTAATCACACACAATACTTAGATGCCCAAGGTATAACCTGGAATAGCAGCACAATGACTCTTACCTTAAGATTAAAAATCATATTTTAAAAAACACTCTGTAATATGTGGTCTGCACAGGTAACATTTGGACGTTTTTTCTTTGTTTTGTTAAGAACCATTAGGAAAAGTTTTACCACAATGATCAAATCTGAAAGTATTTAAATTTAAATATTGGCATACATTGGAGAACGTAAATCAGAATAATTCTCAATCAATTGCAGCCAAGCACATCTTCACCAGGAGTGTGATGTGGTGTGAGTGAGCTACTCAAAAGAGAGACAGGATCTCCCCTATAGAAAGGCCTGGTGGTCCCTTCTATTCTGATGCAAATGGTGCCTCTGAGACACAACAAAGTGATGATGAGAGTTCCTCACATGTAGTTATAAATAGTACCTCAGTTTAACAGTGTGATTTCAGGTCAGTAGGTGTTCCACCTAAACAATAACCTGAAAATATGATCATTCAACTATGTAACTGTATACTGTACAATTTTGTATTATAAATAAGACTCCTGGACTAATTCACAGAAATTCCAAATTACAATACCCGACTCCAGAATGTCACTGGTTCTTAACCGTCAGCTTTTTTATTTATTTATTTATTCATTTATTTTAGTTTTTCAAACGCTATCGGAAAACTGTGACAAATTTAAGTGAAGTGTAAAGCACTGTAGAGAAACATAAATGTAGATATAAAATTATCCCAATAGTGAGTAGCTTATCCTCAGAACTCATAGTGAGGGAAGTAAACACTAAGGGCTTCCAACTAAAAGAATCTTACAGAAAATCTGCCTGAAATAAACACAAGTGACTTAGTAGAACAACAATATAGAATTAAAGCTGAGTGGTGCCACTTTCCAAGAACTTATATTAGTAATTTTAGTAATATAAGAGTCTGTGTGTAATATTTTAACATTATCTCCCTGACTACAGTGAAATAGCTCCATTTCTTTTTTCCCTTACACACATGCACACAAATATATACACATTCACACATAGTTACACAAATATCCTAACAGCGTCCACCTATCTCACATTATATATCCAATTGCAAAAAACCTGAGTGATTGAATCAGTTAGAAAATATTATTTACTCCAATAATTCCTTAAAATACCTGATTTTCTCTCTTTAGTAACTTGTACCAATTCTTTCAGTAGTGCCTGCTGCGCTGTTATTCTTTTGTGATGAAACAAATTCTGTTTCACAGGAAATGGAAGAGTTTGTACAGAGCTCTGGAGAACATGGTGTTGTGGTGTTTACTCTGGGGTCAATGGTCACTAACATGAAAAAAGAAAGGGCCAACGTAATTGCATCAGCCCTTGCCCAGATTCCACAAAAGGTAAGATGAAATGTCTTACTGATATGGAAAACTACTGAAAGAGGCTGCTAAAGTTTGTAAGTAATCCAATTATAGAAACTTCTGACAAATGTGAAGTTGGCCAAAATTAAATGTGAGTATTCTATTTACATCACTCTTTGAGTAGTTCTGATTTGCTAACATCCCTTGATCTCGTTCCTACTCTTTTTCTCTTTTTACAGTTTGAACATTCTATAAGTTTTGAATTCCACTCATGGAATAAGATATTTTCCTCACTGTAACAGGTTCTGTGGAGATATGATGGAAATAAGCCAGATACCTTAGGTCTCAATACTCGGCTCTATAAGTGGATACCCCAGAATGACCTTCTAGGTAAGACTCGGGTGAACAAATACTGGATATATTAGTAACAGCACATTAGAGTGTTAATAGTTAATCATGAAACAAGATTTTTCAATATTTGTTAAGGAAACACAAAACGTAACTTCTTTATATTTATTTGCCAGTCAAAGGGGAAAAAGAATATGCTATATTTATGGCATTTTATGATATACACTCACATTCTTTATGGTCAGAATCAGCAGGAATCTTTATTTCTGGTATTACTATATCTCACAGAATTTTTCAATAACTCCTGAGCTGTCTCTCTGTCTCTTATTTCTACAACTTTACACCTGTTGTTTCTTCTCCTGCAGGGTTTTTCAAGTGCCACCAAAAATTATAGTTCTTCTATCATCAGTGACTCTGCATTTTCTGAAGGATTAAATTGCTAATCTTAATCATAAAGTGATGATAAGTCATGATGAACTGTGACATGTCTTTCCTCAATCCTAGCACCACCATCAACCCACTGCCTGCTGCCATGCACCCCACATATCACATTCTGTGACTGCACTTAAAATAGCAGTTCACTTCATGCCCAACTCTTTGCTTTCTTCTTTATTGCACATTTTAAAAATCTAGATCACACTTTTTCATTAGTCCAACTGGAAATCTTGTATTGTTTTGCGGTCTCAAGTCTCACACACCATGCAGCCTTCACTTGCATACCCAGCACAAGTATGTGTTTTTCCTATGAAGTCTGAAAAGCAATAGCAAAATAGTTCAATGTGTTATCTAGAAAACAATGTCACTTTTAGAGCCTTTCATTGTGCATCTCATTTTATTCCTATGAATAATTTTGCTAAAATTCATGCAATCCTAGGTCATCCAAAAACCAGAGCTTTTATAACTCATGGTGGAGCCAATGGTATCTACGAGGCAATCTACCATGGGGTCCCTATGGTGGGCATTCCATTGTTTGCTGATCAACCTGATAACATTGCTCACATGAAGGCCAGAGGAGCAGCTGTTAGATTGGACTTCAACACAATGTCGAGTACAGACTTGGCGAATGCACTGAAGACAGTAATTAATGATCCTTTGTGAGTAGAACAATATTTTTCACTAGATGGTATTTATAGATAGCTTCTCTTGTCAATAGTGAGTGTGAGTTTCACCCTTTTTCTAAGAGAGTAATTTTGAAAGAATTTAAATGATTTAACCAATCTGAAATCTGCTTTTATTTTGTATCAGCTATTTAAATATTGTATTTGAAAACCATACATCTAATGAATAGCCAGTTAGTGAAACAATTTTCTACACAAAATACTTTTAAAATGATATAGATAATATAAAAAAATACATTTCTTTATACAAGAAAAAAACAAACAACCCCATCAAAAAGTGGGGAAAGGATATGAACAGACATTTCTCAAAGAAGACATTCATACAGCCAACAGACACATGAAAAAATGCTCATCATCACTCGCCATCAGAGAAATGCAAATCAAAACCACAATGAGATACCATCTCACACCAGTTAGAATGGCAATCATCAAGAAGTCAGGAAAAAACAGGTGTTGGAGAGGATGTGGAGAAATAGGAACACTTTTACACTGTTGGTGGGACTGTAAACTAGTTCAACCATTATGGAAAACAGTATGGCAATTCCTCAAGGATCTAGAACTAAATGTACCATATGACCCAGCCATCCCACTACTGGGTATATACCCAAAGGATTATAAATTATTCTACTACAAAGACACATGCACACGTATGTTTACTGCGGCACTATTCACAATAGCAAAGACTTGGAATCAACCCAAATGTCCATCTGTGACAGACTGGATTAAGAAAATGTGGCACATATACACCATGGAATACTCTGCAGCCATAAAAAGGATGAGTTTGCGTCCTATGTAGGGACATGGATGCAGCTGGAAACCATCATTCTTAGCAAACTATCACAAGAAGAGAAAACCAAACACCGCATGTTCTCACTCATAGGTGGGAACTGAACAATGAGATCACTTGGACTCGGGAAGGGGAACATCACACACTGGGGCCTATCATGGGGAGGGGGGAGGAGAGAGGGATTGCAGTGGGGAGTTATACATGATATAAATGACGAACTGATGGGTGCTGACGAGTTGATGGGTGCAGCACCCCAACATGGCATAAGTATACATATGTAACAAACCAGCACATTATGCACATGTACCCTAGAACTTAAAGTATAATAAAAATAAACAAATAAATAAATAAAACAAAAAAAACCCAAAGATGAATAAAACATGTTCTCTGTCAAAAATAAAAATAAAAAAATATAATCCATTGACTGGTGTGATGGTGTGAGATGGTATCTCATTGGTTTTAGGGTTTTTGTTTGTTTGTTTGTTTGTTTGTATTTTTTGTGAGATGGAGTTTTGCTCTCGTCACCCAGGCTGGAGTGCAGTGGCGTGATCTCGGCTCACTGCAACCTCTACCTCCCAGGTTCAAGCGATTCTCCTGCCTCAGCCTCCCGAGTAGTTGGGATTACAAGCACACGCCACCACACCTGGCTAATATTTTGTTGTTGTTGTATTTTTAGTAGAGACGGGGTTTTGCCATGTTGGTCAGGCTTGTCTCAAACTCCTGACTTCAGGTGATCCACTCGCCTTGGCCTCCCAAAATGCTGGGATTACAGCTGTGAGCCACCATACCCAGCCTTATCGTGGTTTTGATTTGCATTTCTCTAATGATCAGTGATGTTGAGCTTTTCATACATTTGTTGGCCACATAAATGTCTTTCGAGAAGTGTCTGTTCATATACTTTGTCCACTTTAAAAAAAAAAATACATTTCTTAAAATTTTGACATAATGAATCCTTAGTAGAAAGGAAAAATAAATGAAATAATATAAATATTTTAATTCAATATCTAAAATGCCTCAGAACATGACTATTTTCCTGTTGAAAAATTAACTTTTATTATTATCATTACTGTAATGAACTTGAAAATGAGATTTAATTTTGATACCATAAAATCCTTCTTTTTATGGTATAAAATCCAAATACATTTGCTATGTTTACAGAGCCATGAAGCCATCACTATACATAATTTTAGAATATTTTTGTCACACAAAAGAAACTGCAAAGACACGGAAGTCATTTCCTATGACACTTAGCCCTAGTCTAACACTAATTTGTTTTCTTTCTCTAGAGATTGTTCTCTAGGTATTTCATATAAATGGAATCATACAGTTTATGGTGCTGTGTAAATGACATTTCACCTAGCTTAATTTTTTGTTGTTTTTATGGTATTAGTTTTATTCATGTTGTTGTGCATTTTAATACTTCATTTCTTTTTACGGCAGTTTAATATTTTTTAGTAAGGATATGTCATATTTTAGTTGTTAACTTATCAGTTCATTGGCCTTTCGATTGTTTCCAATTGTGGTTACTAGGAATATTGCTACACAAGTTTTTGCATAAACCTGTTTTCCTTTCTTTGGGTTGATACTACAAGTGGAATTGCTGGCTCATGTGGGAACTGTATGTTTATGAAGAACTGCTAAACTGTCTTCCAAAGTACTTGTTTCATTCATCACTACCACCAGCAGTGCAACATAGTTACAATTCCTCCATACTTTTGCCAATGATTATTATCTGTCTTTTTGTTAAAGCCTTCTTAGTGGGTGTAAAATGATCTCTCATCCTGGTCTCAGATTGCATTTTCATTACGGCTAAAGACGTTGAGAATCCTTATATGTGCTTACTGACGATTCGTATATCTTCTTTGAAAACATGTCTACTACAATCCTTGGAACATTTTTAAACTTTGGTATTTGTCTTATTATTAAGTTTTAAGAACTATTTATATATTATGGGTCATTTCAGATATATAATTTTTAAAATTTTGTCCCATTCTGGGTACACTAAATTTCCTTTTGGATGATGGTCTTTGAACACAAAAATATAATTTAAGTCAAATTTTTAATAATTGATTTTTACACCCAAAGATAGCAGTGTGCAAAATTCCTTGCAGAGTCCTGCTATCATCAATTCAGCATTTATAACTACTCTCAATAATGCTTTTAAAGAAGGAGAGTATCATCTAAAGGAATACATTAAAATTATTTATCACAAAAAAGAAGGTCAATGAATGATAAAAATACCTTTAAAGAAGATAGGAAATAATTGAAAAGAAACACAAACCAACTTGGACAAATAGAAAAAAATATATAAAGCAAACTGGTAGATTTAAATGTGATTATGCAATACTTTCACTCAATCTAAACAGACTTAAAACAAAGCAAATAATGGGTAAAGACATAAACATTTGAAGAACACAATTAACAAATGGAATCTTATAATGTAAATGATACACACATGCACATATGTACATACACAATACACATATATGTATTATATATATCAACTGAAGACACATTTCTTAGAGCATGTCAAATAGTTATTTGAAGTGATATGTGGTGGGCAATAACCAAAGACTTAGTTAATAAGATTTAATGTCATAGAAACTGTATGATGCAGTCATAGTGGAAGTAAGGGAGGTTATAAAAACTATAACATGTCTTTAAATTTTAGAGATCAAAAAATACACTTCAAAAAATGTTAAAGTCAAAAGTGGATAACATTATGCATCCAATTTTATCTCAGCAATTCTACTCTCAATTATACCCAAGAGATATGTATAAATATAAAATCTAATACCATCTAGAAGAATGTTTATAACAGAGTTATCAATAGTGTCTAAAAATTGTTAGCAACACAAATACATATTAACCTTAAAATGAAGAAAAATCTGTGCTTTATCATCAACAAAAATACACAGCAAGAAGAATTATCCAACAACTGCGACATTAATAAAAGACACTAATGAGTACATATTATATAATTCAATTACATAAACAAGCAAAACTAATGCATGCTATTTGAAGTCAGCTAATATTAATTGGAGGACAAAATAGTGACTAAATGGTTCAGAAAAAGAGAGTTATTCTGGGCAGGTTGTGATATCCTATACCACAATCTGAGCAGTAGGTAAATAGATATCTTCACCTCAAATAATGTTCAAGATGATCTTATGTTTTTGAACTATTCACTTATGTACATATATGTATCTTTTGTATTTACTATTTAAATGATTATTTTATGAGATATAATGCATTTTAAATTCTCGGAATCAAATAGCAAAATAAGCACAGAAAATAGAGAAAATCCTAGAGGTTCATCATAGTGTGGTCAATAAAAGCCTCTCTTAGAAGTAACAATAGAAGGAAGCCATAAAAGGCAGAGAAGCATGCCTTGGGTTGTAGCAAGAGAGAATACTCCAAGAGCAGGAGAGAGGGAAAAAATGTGTAAGGTGCTAAGACGAGAACACCTTTGGGAGCTTAAAAAAAAACTAGAAGGCCAATCTAGAAGACAGTGTGCAGGGGAAAAGTGTAGGAAAAGAGCTTGCCAGTGTCTTACAATGTAGGGTTCTGTAGACCAAATAACAGAGTTGGATTTTATTCTTTAAATAATGAGAAGCCAGACAAAAGTCTTAATCAGGGAGTGCTATAAACTGACTTTAATTGCAAAAAATCATTCTGCTACAGGGTGGGAAACAGTAGGAGACAAAGAAGTAATGTAGAAGCATAGTGACTAGCTATGAGGCATGTCACTCACCATGACATAATTACTTTTTAGGAACTTAGAGATGATAATTCTCATATTGCATTTTCACGATCTTTCTTACAGCACTTAAAATGGTTCATGATGTTGAGCACATTCTCCATATGTCTGCTTGAGAACTAACAGTGTAATTGAATTGTTCATAATACAAAGGATAAACGCTTAAGGAATGAATACCTTTTTTCCATGATGTGATTATTTCACATTGTATTGAAACAACTCATATACCCCATAAATATATGCACTTAATATGTACCCACTAAAACTTAAAATTAAACAATTAAAAAAATTAAAATGCCATATTTTCTCTGCTTCAAAAAAAATTAACTTTCACACCTAACATTCAATTTCTACTTTAGAAAACATTTGTCAATGAGAAAAGTTCAATTTAAAAGCCAAACTTACTATGATGATTCCAATTAAAGTACACAAGTTTATGTCAATTCTTTGACATTTACTTTGAATTATTTGGCACTTTAAAAGCCTTTCATAAACTTGATAGGCACAGGCAAGTTAACTTACTTTCAGTGTTAGTAAGGGACGAGATCACTCCTCATATTGTCTTATGCCCAATTTCTGCCCAAAGAAAAAAGAAGTAAATACTAAAAGGCAGAAAGAAATCCACAAGCAACAGCCAGGTGCCACTCTCAGGGCCGGGTAGTTAAAGATCGACCCCTGACCTAACTGGTATGTTACCTATAGATTCCAGCATTTTATGGAAAAGCGTTGTAAAAATCCCTGCCCCTTCTGTTCCATTCTGATTACTGGCGCATGCAGCCCCGAGTCATGTACTCACTGCTTGCTCAATTGATCATGACCCTCTCACGTGACCCCTGCAAAGTTGTGAGCCTTAAAATGGTAGGAATTGCTCACTCAGGGATCTCAGTTCTTGAGACAGGAGTCTTGCTGATGCTCCTGGCTAAATAAAACCCTTCCTTCTTTAACTTGGTGTCTGAGGGTTTTGTCTATGTCTCTTCCTGTTGCATTGGTATCTTTATTTTTATCCTTCAGATATAAAGAGAATGTTATGAAATTATCAAGAATTCAACATGATCAACCGGTGAAGCCCCTGGATCGAGCAGTCTTCTGGATTGAATTTGTCATGCGCCACAAAGGAGCTAAACACCTTCGGCCTGCAGCCCATGACCTCACCTGGTTCCAGTACCACTCTTTGGATGTGATTGGGTTCCTACTGGCCTGTGTGGCAACTGTGATTTCATCATCATGAAATGTTGTCTGGTTTGTTTCTGGAAGTTTACTAGAAAAGGAAAGAAGGGAAAAAGTGATTAGTTATCTCTGAGATTTGAAGCTGGAAAACCTATAGCTGAGACTACTTCAGTTTATTCCAGGAAGAAAGGATATGATGCAAGATTTCTTTCTTCCTGTAAACAAAAAAATAAAAATAAAAATAAAAAACTTTTGAAAATTTACTTTGTCAAGCAAAAATTTATTTTTCAGAGATTTACCACCCAGTTAATGGTTAGAAATATTTTGTAGAAATGAAGAAAACACTCGGGAAAACACAAAATAATGTAAATTCATATGAGCTTGTATTGAAATTTGTTGAACTTATATTGGAATTTGTTGTTCTAATTCATAGTTTATACAAAAAAAATACTCAGCTTAACTGTATTTCATACATTCTACATAAACACAAGAACATGAAAAAGTCCACTGACAGTATCAGTGCTGTTTTGCACATACTCAGAAAAATTTGACTTAATTTCGAACAACATTGTATTGCTTTAACTGCTACTAAAGAAACAATTACATAGTGAAATTGTATAGAAAGTCTCTCTTCCTATTGATATTTTAAGATGAGTAGTACTGCCAGCAATGGGACAAAGCTGGATGGAGAATGACTTTGATGAGTTGAGAGAAGGCGGCTTCAGTCAATCAGAATTCTCAGAGCTAAAGGACGAACTACGTAATCAGTGCAAAGAAAGTAAAAACCTTGAAAAAAGAATGGATGAATGGATAACTAGAATAATCAATGCAGAGAAGACCTTAAAAGAACTGATAAAAATGAAAGCCATAACACGAGAACTACGTGACAAATGCACAAGCTTCAGTAACTGACTCAATCAATTGGAGGAAAGAGTATCAGTGATTCTTATGACTTAGGATTGTCTTGGCAATGTGGGCTCTTTTTTGGTTCCATATGAACTTTAAAGCCGTTTTTTTCCAATTCTGTGAAGAAACTCATTGGTAGCTTGATAGGGATGGCATTGAATCTATAAATAACCTTGGCACTATGGCCATTTTCACAATATTGATTCTTCCTATCCATGAGCATGGTATGTTCTTCCATTTGTTTGTGTCCTCTTTTATTTCACTGAGCAGTGGTTTGTAGTTCTCCTTGAAGAGGTCCTTGACATCCCTTGTAAGTTGGATTCCTAGGTATTTTATTCTCTTTGAAGCAATTGTGAATGGAAGTTCATTCCTGATTTGGCTCTCTGTTTGTCTGTTACTGGTGTATAAGAATGCTTGTGATTTTTGCACATTAATTTTGTATCCTGAGACTTTGCTGAAGTTGCTTATCAGCTTAAGGAGATTTTGGGCTGAGACAATGGGGTTTTCTAAATATACAATCATGTCATCTGCAAACAGGGACAATTTGACTTCTTCTTTTCCTAACTGGATACCCTTTATTTATTTCTCTTGCCTAATTGCCACAAAGCTGGAGGCATCACCTACCTGACTTCAAACTATACTACAAGGCTACAGTAACCAAAACAGCATGGTACTGGTACCAAAACAGAGATATAGACCAATGGAACAGAACAGAGTCCTCAGAAACAATACCACACATCTACAGCCATCTGATCTTTGACAAACCTGAGAGAAGCAGGAAATGGGGAAAGGATTCCCTATTTAATAAATGGTGCTGGGAAAATTGGCTAGCCATAAGTAGAAAGCTGAAATGGGATCCTTTCCTTACTCCTTACACAAAAATTAATTCGAGACGGATTAGAGACTTAAATGTTATACCTAATTCCTTAAAAACCCTAGAAGAAAACCTAGGTAGTACCATTCAGGACATAGGCATGGGCAAGGACTTCATGTCTAAAACACCAAAAGCAATGGCAGCAAAAGCCAAAATTGACAAATGGGATCTAGTTAAACTAAAGAGCTTCTGCACAGCAAAAGAAACTACCATCAGAGTGAACAGGCAACCTACAGAATGGGAGAAAAGTTTTGCAATCTACTCATCTGACAAAGGGCTAATATCCAGAATCTACAAAGAACTCAAACAAATTGACAAAAAAAACAAAAAACCCCATCAAAAAGTGGGCAAAGGATATGAACAGACATTTCTCAAAAGAAGACATTCATACAGCCAACAAACACATGAAAAAATACTCATCATCCCTGGCCATAAGAGAAATGCAAATCAAAACCACAATGAGATACTATCTCACACCAGTTAGAATGGCAATCATTAAAAAGCCAGGAAACAACAGGTGCTAGAGAGGATGTGGAGAAATAGGAACACTTTTACACTGTTGGTGGGATTGTAAACTAGTTCAACCATTATGGAAAACAGTATGGCGATTCCTCAAGGATCTAGAACTAGATGTACCATATGACCCAGCCATCCCACACCTAGGTATATAACCAAGAGATTATAAATCATGCTGCTATAAAGACACATGCACATGTATGTTTATTGTGGCACTATTCACAATAGCAAAGACTTGAAATCAACCCAAATGTCCATCTGTGACAGACTGGATTAAGAATATGTGGCACATATGCACCATGGAATACTATGCAGCCATAAAAAAGGATGAGTTTACATCCTTTGTAGGGACATGGATGCAGCTGGAAACCATCATTCTTAGCAAACTATCACAAGAACAGAAAACCAAACACCGCATGTTCTCACTCATAGGTGGGAACTGAGCAATAACATCACTTGGACTCAGGAAGGGGAACATCACACATCGGGGCCTATCATGGGGAGGGGGGAGGAGGGAGGGATTGCATTGGGAGTTATACCTGATATAAATGATGAATTGATGGGTGCTGATGAGTTGATGGGTGCAGCACACCATCATGGTACAAGTATACATATGTAACAAACCTGCACGGTATGCACATGTACCCTAGAACTTAAAGTATAATAAAAATAAATAAATAAATAAATAAAAAAGAGTATCAGTGATTGAAGATCAAATGTATGAAATGAAGTGAAAAGAGAAGTATAGAGAAAGAAAGAGTAAAAAGAAATGAACAAAGCCTCCAAGAAATATGGGATTTTGTTAAAAGACCAAATCTATATCTGATTGGTGTGTCTGAAAGTGACGGGGAAAATGGAACCAAGTTGTAAAACACTCTGCAGGATATCATCCAGGAGAACTTCACCAACTTAGTAAGGCAGGCCAACATTCAAATTCAGGAAATACAGATAATGCCACAAAGATACTCCTAGAGAAGAGCAACTCCAAGACACATAATTGTCAGATTCATCAAAGCTGAAATGAAGGAAAAAATGTTAAGTGCAGCCAGAGAGAAAGGTCAGGGTACACACAAAAAGAAGCCCATCAGACTAACAGCAGATCTTTTGGCACAAGCCATCCAAGCAAGAAGAGAGTGGGGGCCACTATTCAACATTCTCAAAGAAAATAATTTTCAACACAGAAATTCGTATCCATCCAAAGTAAATTTCATAAGTGAAGAAGAAATAAAATCCTTTACAGACAAGCAAATGCTTAGAGATTTTGACACCACTCGGCCCGCCTTAAAGAAATCCTGAAGGAAGCACTAAACACGGAAAGGTACAACAGGTACCAGCCATTCCAAAAACATGTCAAAATGTAAAGTCCATCGACGTAAGGAAGAAACTGCATCAACTAGTGACCAAAATAACCAGCTAATATCATAATGACAGGCTCAAGTTCACACATAGCAATATTAACCTTAAGTGTAAATGGACTAAATGATCCAATTAAAAGACATAGGCTGGCAAATTGGATAAAGAGTCAAGACCCATCAGTTTGCTGTATTCAGGAGACCCATCTCACATGCAGAGACACACATAGGCTCAAAATAAAGGGATGGAGGAAGATCTACAAAGTAAATGGAAAACAAAAAAAGGCAGGGGGTGTAATTCTATTCTCTGATAAAACAGACTTTAAGCAATCAAAGATCAAAAGAGACAAAAAAGGCCATTAAATAATGGTAAAGGGATCAATTCAGCACGAAGAGCTAACTGTCCTAAATATATATGCACCCAATACAGGAACACCCAGATTCATAAAGCGAGTCCTTAGAGATTTACACAGAGACTTAGACTCCCATACAATAATAATGGGAGATTTTAACACCCCACTGTCAACATTAGACAGATCATCGGACAGAAAGTTAACAAGCATATCCAGGAATTGAACTCGACTCTGCACCAAGCAGTCCTAATAGACATCTACAGAACTCTCCACTCAAAATCAACAGAATATACATTCTTCTCAGCACCACATCACATTTATTTAAAAACTGACCACATAGTTGGAAGTAAAGCACTCCTTAGCAAATGTAAAAGAACAGAAATTATAACAAACTGTCTCTCAGATCACAGTGCAATCAAACTAGAACTCAGGACTAAGAAACTCAATCAAAACCGCTCAACTACATGGAAACTGAACAACCTGCTCCTGAATGACTACTGGGTAAAAAATAAAGTGAAGGCAGAAATAAAGATGTTCTTTGAAACCAATGAGAAGAAAGATACAATATACCAGAATCTCTGGGACACTTTTAAAGCATTGTGTAGAGGGAAATTTATAGCACTAATTGCCCACAAGAGAAAGCAGGAAAGATCTAAAATTGACACCCTAACATCACAATTAAAAGAACTACAGAAACAAAAGTAAACACATTCAAAAGCTAGCAGAAGGCAAGAAATAACTAAGATCAGAGCATAACTGAAGGAGATAGATACACAAAAAACCCTCAAAAAATCATTGAATCCAAGAGCTGGTTTTTGGGAAAGATCAACAAAATTGATAGACCACTAGCAAGACTAATAAGAAGAAAAGAGAGAAGAATCAAATAGACACAATAAAAAAATGATAAAGGGGATATCACCACCGACCCCACAGAAATATAAACTACCATCAGAGAATACTATAAACAACTCTACACAAATAACTAGAAAACCTGGAAGAAATGGATAATTTCCTGAACACTTACACTCTCCCAAGACTAAACCAGGAAGAAGTTGAATCTCTGAATAGACCAATAGTAGTCTCTGAAATGGAGGCAATAATTAATAGCCTTCCAACCAAAAAAAAGTCTAGGACCAGACAGATTCACAGCATAATTCTACCAGAGGTACAAGGAGGAGTTGGTACCATTCCTTCTGAAATTATTCAAATCAATAGAAAAAGAGGGAATCCTCCCTAACTCATTTTACGAAGCCAACATCATCCTGATACCAAAGCCTGACAGAGATAACAACAAAAAGAGAATGTTAGACCAATATCCCTGATGAACATCGATGCAAAAATCCTCAATAAAATACTCGTGAACTGAATCCAGCAGCACATCAAAAAGTTTATCCACCACGATCAAAGAGGGCTTCATCCCTGGGATGCAAGGCTGGTTCAACATACACAAATCAATGAATGTAATCCAGCATGCAAACAGAACCAAGGACAAAAAACACATGATTATCTCAATAGATGCAGAGAAGGCCTTTGACAACATTCAACAGCCCTTCAAGCTAAAAACTCTCAATAAATTCAGTATTGACGGAACGTATCTCAAAATAATAAGAGCTACTCATGACAAAGCAACAGCCCATATAGTATTTAATGGGCAAAAGCTGGAAGCATTCCCTGTGAACACCGGTGCAAGACAAGGATGCCCTCTCTCACCACTCTTATTCAACATAGTATTGGAAGTTCTGGCTAAGACAATCAGGCAAGAAAAAGAAATAAAGGGTATTCGGTTAGGAAAAGAAGAAGTCAAATTGTCCCTGTTTGCAGATGACATGATTGTATATTTAGAACACCCCATTGTCACAGCCTAAAATCTACTTAAGCTTAGAAGCAACTTCAGCAAAGTCTCAGGATACAAAATCAATTTGCAAAACTCACAAGCATTCTTATACACCAGTGACAGACAAACAGAGATCCAAATCATGAATGAACTCCCCTTCACAATAGCTTCAAAGAGAATAAAATACCTAGGAATCCAACTTACCAGGGATATAAAGGACTCTTCAAAGATAAACTACAAATCACTGCTCAATGAAATTAAAGAGGACACAAACTAATAGAAGAACATACCATGTTCATGGATAGGAAGCATCAATATTGTGAAAATGGCCATGCTGCCCAAGGAAATTTATAGATTCAATGTCATTCCCATTAAGCTACCAATGACTTTCTTCACAGAATTGGAAAAAACTTCTTTAAAGTTCATATGGAACCAAAAAAGACCCCACATTGCCAAGACAATCCTAAGACAAATGAATAAAACTGGAGGCATCATGCTACCTGACTTCAAACTATACCACAAGGCTACAGTAACCAAAAGAGCATAGTGCTGGTACCAAAACAGAGATATAGACTGATGGAACAGAACAGAGCCCTCAGAAATAATACCACACATCTACAGCCATCTGATCTTTGACAAACCTGACAAAAACAAGAAATGGGGAAAGAATTTCCTATTTAATAAATGGTGCTGGGAAAATTGGCTAGCCATAAGTAGAAAGCTGAAACTGGATCCTTTCCTTACTCCTTATATGAAAATTAATTCATTTGGATTAGAGACTTAAATGTTAGACCCAAAAAGATAAAAACTCTAGAAAGAAACCTAGCTAATACCATTCAGGACATAGACATGGGCAAGGACTTCATGTCTAAAAACAAAAGCAACAGCAACAAAAGTCAAAATTGACAAACGGAATCTAATTGAAATAAAGAACTTCCTCACAGCACAAAAAAAAAAAAAAAAAAAAAAAAAAAATCTACCATCAGAGTGAACAGGCAATTTACAGAATGGGAGAAAATTTTTGCAAACTACTCATCTGACAAAGGGCTAATATCCAGAACCTACAAAGAACTCAAACATATTTACAAGAACAAAAAAAAAACCCCATCAAAAATTGGGCAAAGGATATGAACAGACACTTCTCTAAAGAAGACATTCATTCAGCCAACAGACACGTGAAAAAATGCTCGTCATCACTTGCCATCAGAAAAATGCAAATCGAAACCAAAATGAGATACCATCTCACACCAGTTAGAATGGCAATCATTAAAAAATCAGGAAACAACAGGTGCTGGAGAGGAT
Source organism: Rhinopithecus roxellana (assembly GCF_007565055.1). NCBI lineage: Eukaryota > Metazoa > Chordata > Mammalia > Primates > Cercopithecidae > Rhinopithecus > Rhinopithecus roxellana. The sequence goes on from NW_022144439.1 coordinate 28,151, forward strand.
GTAGAGAAATAAAACACTTTTACACTGTTGGTGGAACTGTAAACTAATTCAATCATTGTGGAAAACAGTGTGGTGATTCCTCAAGGATCTAGAACTAGAAATACCATTTGACCCAGCCATCCCACTCCTGGGGATATACTCAAAGGATTATAAGTCATGCTGCTATAAAGACACAGGCACACGTATGTTTATTGTGGCACTATTCACAATAGCAATGACTTGGAATCAACCCAAATGTCCATCAGTGACACACTGGATTTAGAAAATGTATCACATATACAATATAGAATACTATGCAGCCATAAAGAAGGATGAGTTTGTGTCCTTTGTAGGGTGATGGATGCAGCTGGAAACCATCATTCTCAGAAAACTATTGCAAGAACAGAAAACCAAAGACTACATGTTCTCACTCATAGGTGGGAATTAAACAATGAGATCACTTGGACACAGGAAGGGGAACATCACACACTGGGTCTTATTTAGGGGAGGAGGGGAGGAATATCATTAGGATATACCTATTGTAAATGATGAGTTAATGGGTGCAGCACATCAACATGGCACATGTATACATATGTAACAAACCTGCATGTTGTGCACATGTACCCTAGAATTTAAAGTATAATAAAAAAAATTTAAAAAATTTTAAGAAAAGAATGTTGAATATTGGCCACAAATCTCTCCTGGCTTCTGGGATTTTGGCTCAAAAGTCCATTGTTAGTCTGATGAGCTTCCCACTGTTTGTAATTTTTCCTTTCTCTCTAGTTGTCTTTTACGTTTCTTTTGTTTTGACTTTAGAGAATCTGGTAATTGTTTGTCTTGGGGATGATCTTCTCATGGATTATCTCACTGGCGTTTTCTGCATTTCTAAATTTGAATATTGGCCTCTCTAGCTAGATTGCAAAAGTTCTCATGGATGATATCCTGAAACATGCTTTCCAAGTTGATTTCATTGTTGTCATCTTTTTCAAATACACCAATTACTCATAGACTCATTCTTTTCACATAATTCCATATTTCTTGAAGTTTTGTTCATTCATTTATATTTTTTCTCTATTGTTTCCCACCTCTCTTATTTCAGAAAGCCTGTCTTAAAGATCTGATAGTCATTTTTCACTTGTTTTATTTTGCTATAATACTTGTGATTGCATTATAAAAGTCTTGTGGTGTTGTTTTCAACTCTATCAGGTAGGTTCCATTTTCTCTTTACAGGCTACTTTGTTAACTTCTCCAATGTTTTATTCTTATTTTTAGCTTTCTTGCATTGGGTTACATTATACTCCTTTAGCTCAGCAAA
>NW_022144440.1:0-22351 GCF_007565055.1 Rhinopithecus roxellana
TCAACTGGACAGAATTGATGGGCCTCTTGTCTGGTTACCAGCAAAGAGAAATCTCATGATTGTGTTTGTAGGTTGAATTGGTATTATGTGGGTTGTGGCAGCTGCTACCTTACTGACGTCTTCATCTCCTTCTTACCACCAAAGAGGGTTGAGATGGCTCCAAGAAGGAAAAAGAGAGAAGTTGTCAACATCTTGGTGCAGAAAAGCAGGTGGAGCCAGTCTCTGCAGAAACCCTGGTAACTGAGCTCAGCTGACAAGTGCTGAGGAAATTCACAGTTGACAACTGCTCAGTACAGATGATGACTAAAGAAATGGCTCTCCCAGCAAAGGGAGAAAGATCCAGGCCAGTATACGCTTAGTCTGTCACAGCGTCAGATCTGGAAATAGGGTAAGGGGAGAAGAGACTGTTTTGAGTATGTGACAGAACTTTGTAAGAATCTTTAATGAGGAGAGCAAAATGGGTAGTGAAGGGGAGAATTCAGAAGTAAAACTCAGAAGATGAGCCCTCAGCAAAAGGGGTTTGACAACAATATAGGCTCAAGTGAAGGAAAACTCTCTGTGAGAGTTAGGACTACAAACATTGCCATTCTTAGAACCAGCACTTTGTAAATAAATTGGTTTTCTTTTTCTCTCTAGAAGCTTTCGGGATCTTTTCTTTGTATTTGGGGTTTTGAAATTTCACAATGATTTGGCTTTTTTGATGGACATGTTTTCATTATTTATTATTATTATTTTGAGATGGAGTCTCGCTCTGTCGCCCAGGCTGGAGCGCAGGGGTACGATCTTGGCTCACTGCAACCTCTGTCTCCCAGGTTCAAGAGTTTCTCCTGGGCTGGGCACGGTGGCTCATACCTGTAATCCCTGCACTTTGGCTGAGATGGGCGGATCACCTGAGGTCAGGAGTTTGAGACCAGCCTGGCTAGCATGGTGAAACCTCGTCTCTACTAAAAATACAAAAAAAATTAGCTGGGTGGGGTGGTTCACGCCTGTAATCCCAGCTACTTGGGAGGCTGAGGCAGGAGAATCACTGGAACCCAGGAGGCGGAGGTTGCAGTGAGCCAAGATCATGCCTGGGCCACAGCATGAGACTCTGTCTAAAAAAAAAAAAAGAGTTTCTCCTGCCTCAGCCTCCCGAGTAGCTGGGACTACAGGTGCACCATCATGCCAGGCTAATTTTTTTATTTCTTGTGGAGATGGAGTTTTGCCATGTTGGCCAGGCTGGCCTCGAACTCCTGACCTCAGGTGACCCTCCCACCTTGGTCTTCCAAAAGACTAGGATCACAGGCATGAGCTACCACGTCCAGGTGGATGGACTTATTTTTCATTCATCTACAGACATTTCCTTTATTTTGGGAAATTTTCCTTAATTGTTTCTTTAATACATTTCCCCCACTATTTTCTCTGTTCATTCTCTCTGGAACTCCTATTATTCAGATCTTGAGGCTCTTGTATTTTTCCTCTCTTATTGTACATCTTTTGGTAGGACAAAAAGACTATTGCTCTACATTCTAGAAAATTTCCCTATATTTTTTAGCTTTCTGACTTATTTATTTATTTTCTCCTACTTTTTGCTGTTGGAGAGTTTTCTTGAATTTTGGATGACCCTACGCTGACTGCATGCTTGAACATGGTTCACCAACCAATGTCCACTAGCCCCAACATTACATCACCCCACTTCTGACCACTTTTCTTCAACTCTTGGAGTTCCAATTCCAAATCTTTATCCCTTGTTATAGAACACTGACAATACCTGGTTTAAATCCTTTAGGCAAAATATTAGAAGATCCTTTTTCTAGAAAAATAGAACCATCCCACAATAAAGACATACAGACATTGGCATTTGAGGAACCTCCACAAAAGAGCTGACTTCTGCCTTCAGTGAAACTCTAGTACAGCCATTATGGAAAACAGTATAGAGATTCCTCAAAAAACTACAAATAAAACTACCCTATGATCCAGCAATCCCACTACTGGGTATTTATCCAAAGGAAAGGAAATCAGTATGTCAAAGAGATAGGCACTCCCATGTTTATTACAGCACTATTCACAACAACCAAGATATGGAATCAACCTCAGTGCCCAGCAACAAATGAGTGAATAAAGAAAATGCATGGCTCACGCCTGTAATCCCAGCACTTTGGGAGGCCAAGACGGGCAGATCACGAGATCAAGAGATCAAGACCATCCTGACCAACATAGTGAAACTCCGTCTCTACTAAAAATACAAAAATTAGCTGGGCATGGTGGCAGACACCTGTAATCCCAGCTACTCAGGAGGCTGAGACAGGAGAATCACTTGAACCCGAGAGGCAGAGGTTGCTGTGAGTTGCGATCGCACCACTGCACTCCAGTGCAGTGCTTCAATTTCAATTCGGCTACCTTTGGGCAAAGCAGCAACTTGGTAAGCAGCTCTAGCAGGAAAATGACTCTTGAAATACTGTTTGTAGATTTCATTGACAGTATTGAAGTCATTTATGTCAGCCTGGCAACAGAGCAAGACTCCATCTCATGAAAAAAAAAAAAAAAAGAAAGAAGAAAGAAAAGAAAAAAGAGAAAGAAAATGCAGTATACAGACACAGTGGAATATAAAAAGAACAAAGGTATAAAAAAAGAACAAAGTTCTGTCATTTGAGGAACGATGGATGAGCCTGGAGGATATTATGTTACGTGAAACAAGCCAGGAACAGAAAGATAAATACATGTTCTCACTCATATACGGAAGCTAAAAAAGTTCATCTCATGGAAGTATAGAGTAGATTAGTGGTTACTAGAGGCTGGAAAGGGTAGAACGAGTGGAGAATAGCTCGAGGTTAGTTAATGGATGCAAAAGTACAGCTAGAAGGAATAAGTTCTAGTGTTCTATACCACTATAGTGGGACTATAATCAACAACAATTTACTATGTATTTTCATTTTTTGTGTGTGAAATCTCCTTGTCTATTTTATTTCCCTTAGAAAAATACTATCTATGTTAAATTTTGGTCCACTTTCTTCTTCTTGACCTCAAATTTAAACACTTAAATTTTACTCAAGTAAAAGCAGAATCACATACCTGACATGAAAACTAAATCGTTCACATCATTAGTTTGAATTAGATATGTTCTTGATTACTTCTCCAGAATGATTATTCTTCTTTCCTACCTGCTATTTCTCTTTTATTATTGAGTAACTATGTAATGGATATCTCTTTCCTATATTCAGTAATACAGGTGTAATTTAAAACAGTAACTGGATTCCTTCTCTAACCTTCAATTCATGTTCAACTCTCCCTATTATACGGTATTTCCATAGTAACTTCAGATATTTTCATCAAGCTCACACTGTCATCAATTGTGAAAATTAAAAGGTTAATTAAGATGTTACATCACTTGTAAAAATTAAAATGTTAACAATTCCAGACTACAAAGCGCTGGCCCACTTATAGTGATGCTGTTGTCAGCGGTCCTTGGACAGCTACTGCTTCAATTTCAATTCGGCTACCTTTGGGCAAAGCAGCAACTGGGTAAGCAGCTCTAGCAGGAAAATGACTCTTGAAATACTGTTTGTAGATTTCATTGACAGTATTGAAGTCATTTATGTCAGCCAGAAGAACAGTTGTTTTCACCACATTAGTGAAGTCACAGCCTGCAGCTTTCAGAATTTCACCCATGTTTTTAAGAGCTTGTTTAGCTTCTTCTGCTACCCCTCCTGACACAAGCTGTCCATTTGAAGGGTCCATGCCTATCTGTCCTGAAATGTAAATGGTCTTGTCGACTAACACAGCTTGACTGTAGGGTCCAATGGCCCCTGGGGTTTTCGCGGTGCTGATCACCGTTTTGATCAAGGACGACATGGCTAAGTCTTCCCTCTTGCAGCCCCTTCAGGAGAAGAAGCCCCAGCACCAGCCTTGCTCACGTCTCGTGGGACTTACTATGTATTTTCAAGTAGCTAGAAGAGTAGATTTTAAATGTTCTCAACACAAAGAAATGATTAATGTTTGAGGTGATAGATATGCTAATTACCCCGATTTTATTATTATATATTTTATACTTGTATGGAAATATCACAGTGTACCCCATAAATATGTACAATTATTAAGAGAAAATTAAAAATAATACTACATTTTCAATTTTTACATTTAAAACATTTACATTCTGTCCCTTAAACATACTTTGTCTGTAGATTGATTCTGAAAACTGAGAACAGAACGTGTTAATATTATTCACAGTCTATGAACATGTGAACATTCACTGAAGAATCAAATAATAATATATGATTCATGAAAAAATGAAATATAATTTCTCTGTCAGCACACTGGAAGGGTCTATTTTTTCTTACACGCTATAAATTGCTAGAAACACTACAACATTTTAGTTTGATTTATATTTGGACCAACACTTTCTTATAAGATTTCTGTTTTTCTTAAAGCTTCTACAGTTGAATTTATTGGAGGAGTGGAGGGAGTTTCTATTCTCCAAAGGATATGTTTGCTAGAATATAGAAAAAAATAGTTATAACAAAAATATTCTGAAAATTAACAGTAAGATTTCCAAGTTTTGTTCCCTCAAATCTCATGTTGAAATGTAATCCCCAATGCTGGAGGTGTGCCCTGGTGGGAGGTGTTTGAGTCATGGGGGTGGATCCTTCATAAATGGCTTGGTGCTCTCCCCATGGAAATGAGTGAGTTCTCACTCTTAGTTCATACAAGATCTGGTTGTTTAAAAGAGTGTGGTGCTGGGTGCGGTGGCTCACGCCTGCAATCCTAGCACTTTGGGAGGCTGAGACGGGCGGATCACCTGAGGTCAGGAGTTCGAGACCAGCCTGGCCAACATGGGGAAACCCCGTCTCTACTTAAAATACAAAAAATTAGCTGTGCGTGGTGATACGTACCTATAATCCCAGCTACTCGGGAGGCTGAGGCTGGAGAATCGCTTGAACCCAAGATGGAGGTTGCAGTGAGTACAGATCATGTCATTGTACTCCAGACTAGGGGACAAGAGTGAGTCTTCATCTCAAAAAAAAAAAAAGAGTGTGGCAAGTCCTGCCACTTTTCTTTATAAATTACCCAGTCTCAGGTATTCCTTTATAGAAAAGCAAAATAGACAATTAATAACCTGTAAATTTTTTCAGGAATTTTTCTTATGTTCCTGTCTTGCTTCTCAGTGCAGCTTGATGAATGTTGGATCGAAATTTGACCTTATATTCTCAACCTAATTCTCAAATATGTGTTTAACTCTGGAAAATGTAAACTGTCAGGTTAAGATCTCCTAAAACCTTAAGGAAGAATGCTGTAAGGCAGAATGTCTTTGAGAATCAGTCTCTTTATTTGATATGAAGCATACAAAGCATTGAAAAACACAAAAGGGACAGTGCTTGGATGAACCATAAGAATAAATTTTTCTGTGGGCATAACTCTTGTATGTCCATCATGGAAATTACCCGAAGTCATTGCCAGTATCTTCTTGATGTCAACTCTGACGGTACTAATCTTGACAGAATTTTAAATAGAAGGCTTTAAGTAACACTTCAACTGTTAAGTTAACAAAGGAGGGGAAAGGAAAACTAGCCTACTATGAACCATGCACATATACTGTCTTGGTGGTTTTATATGTGAATATTATCCAATATAACATGTATTATTAATTACATTATATTTATATTTAATATGCTGTTATATAACATATTTATTTAGGAAAAGAAGAGGTGGCCCACCCTGCCTGAGAGTCAAAATCACCTTCCCCTCTGCCTTCCTTTTCTTAGTTATGATGGCGTCTGACCCTCTCGCTGGTATGAGCCACACTGTATAACCCTGCTTCCCGACATGCTGCCCCACAGCCTTCCACTGTTGTTAGTGTTCATTCTTCCTTCTGTTCTCTCTCAGCTCCGATTCTTTGATCCTTGAATCTGCTTTAATTCATCTCTTTTGAAAACTTCTAGTGCTGTTCTTGGATCTGATATTTAATGTCAGCTTTCCTTTTGAATTCCCCTGACTTGAGCCCCAGATTATCACAGCCAGAAGGGGCTCAGTGTCAGCTAGATCAATGGTTCTAGCCTGCAGCATTTCACAGAGACTCTGGAGTTATTAGAAGAGTCTTAGAACCCGTATATGTTTATAGGTATTTTTCCTTTCAGTGGGCAACAAAATTGACACCTTTATAATGTGGTATTCATGATTTTCTGAAATTAAGAAGAGTTTTCACACTCTAAAAAACTGGGAACCACTGATTTACACCAGCCTCCTCATCGAACAAATTTAAAAAAATCAAAAGCTCAGAAAGTTATTTGTTTTGTCCAAGGTCATACAGTGGGTTAGGATCTTATCAGGGACTCAGGTGTAGGATCGAATTCTCAACCATCAACCCATTCCTCTTTCTGGTACCTTAACTCCCGAAATACCATAATCCTCGCAGTTACATAGCAGCTCCCACAGACTCTCCTGCATGGGGGAGTAATGGGTCGCCATCTGAGTCAGACCGAATGTGAGGAAGCAACTTCTCCCTCCACAGTAAATGTTGAAGCTTTACTGAAAAGTACTACTAGGATGTGATAAACAAACAAATATCCTTAGAGACTATACGTATGTTTTAAATAATCAATCCATCTTTTTTCAGAGAATCTTATCTTGCCCCCTCCCCCTGTTGTAGGTAAATAAGCAGCCCTAGATCCCGCGGATCATTTATGAGACCCAGGGAAGGGGCCTACCTATAGGTTTCCCAGAAATGAGAGTCTCAGGACTAAATTCCTTTGGGTATCAGAGATTTGGAATTGAAACTCCAAGAAATGAAGAAAATGTTCAGAAAGGCGATGATGAAATGTTTGTGACTGGCGGACATTTTTTTTTTTTTTTTTTTTTGAGACGGATTCTCGCTCTGTTGCCCAAGCCTGGAATGCAGTGCAACTTCTGCCTTCCCAGTTCTCGGCTCACTGCAACCTCTGCCTTCTGGGTTCAAGCGTTCTCGTGCCTCAGCCTCCCGAGCAGCTGGGATTACAGGCACATGCCACCACACCTGGCCAATTCTGTATTTTTTAATAAACAGGGTTTCACCATGTTGGCCAGGCTGGTCTTGAACTCCTGACCTCAAGTGATCTGGTGAACATTTTGAACTACAGGCCTACAGAGAAAGAGAATGAGAATGAGATAGGGGAGAGGGAGAGAGGGAAGAGAGAAAGAATTCACAAGGGAAAATGCATATGAGGGCCTCGTGGTTCCAGAGAGAAAGGGACAGAAAAAGAAAAGAGAGAGGATGCCCTGGAGAGCACCTTAGATGCAACATTTCTGGTTCCCAGTTCCTGTCATAGGGGCCCTGCTCCTCTTGGATTCCAGGAGCTTTCTAGATTTTAAAATAAGCTCTTTAGGCCAGGTACGGTGGCTCATGCTTGTAAATCCCAGTGCTTTTGGGAGGCCGAGGCAGGAGGATCACTTGAGCCCAGGAGTTCAAGACCAGCCTGGCCAGCACAGCGAGACTCTGTCTGTACCAAAAATAAAAAAACATTAGCCAGGTACGGTGGTGCGTGCCTGTGGTCCCAGCTACTTGGGAAGCTGGAGAGGGAGGATCACTCGAGCCCAGGATCTTGAGGCTACAGTGAACTGTGACTGCGCCACTGCTTCTCCAGCCTGGGCAATAGCGAAAACCCTGTCCTCTGTAATTAAAAATTAAATAAGCTCTATACTTACGTTGATTTGAGTGGGATTTTGGTGTCTGTATCAGTGGTCAGCTCTGTGGAAACAAAGTCAGATCTCATGAATACCTTAGAGTTCCCATAGCTTGAGAGACGGTGATGCAGTCTATTTTCATGCTGAGGCTGCCTCGTTAGAAAAAGAAGGACAAGAGCACTTCAGCTGTAACAGGCACTGCCCCCAACACACATCAGTGCTAATGACAGGTACTGGGTGGGCAGACAACTAAGACACAAGACTCTCAGTACATACAGCAGAGTCTGTGGTACCAGCCACAGGACTGTGCAGAGACCTCATCTCAATCCCAAATATTTCTTGATCTCATTGCTGTTCAGAAGAGTCCTCTCTCTAAGCACTTGAGAATGGGAGTAAAAGTTCTATATAATCACTGTGGCATCTTTCATTTCAGTGAAAAAATGATTTTGAGATTTGTCTTGTACGAGATGCTTAATACGAAACTTCTAGTTCTAAGGAGATTTAGAAAAAGAGAAAAGTGCAATATGTGTATATATTATATATGTTTTACATAGTAACCTTTGTATATATAAAATGCATATGTAAGATGTACATATAATATATGTTATATAGTATGTGGATATATTCACCACACACATTTGTATGCATGTTATTCTCAAGGGCAAGAAGTAAAAGTAATAATAAATAGTAATACTTTTTCAGTGTGAATATAGAAGGAATCAGTGAAGTCTTTTCATTGTTGAAATAAAAATAAAGGGAGGCAAAGCAAGATTATAGTTAACAGAAATGTGGAAGAAAGATATAAAAACAGAAGGTGCCCAGGTGTGGTGGCTCATGCCTGTAATCCCAGCACTTTGGGAGGCCAAAACAAGAGGATTGCTTGAGGCCAGGAATTCAAGACCAGCCGGGCAACAGAGCAGGACCCCATCTCTAAAAAATAATTTAAAAAATTAACTGGGTGTGGTGGCCCTTGCCTGTAGTTCCAGTTACTTGGGAGGTCAAGGTGGGAGGATTGCTTGAGTCCAGGAGGTCAAGGTGCAGTGAGCCATGATCACACCACTGCACTCCAGCCTGCAGAACAGAGTGAGAGCATTTCAAAATAAAAAATAGGCCAGGCATGGTGGCTCACGCCTCTCATCCCAGGACTTGGGGAGGCCAAGGTTGGTGGGTCACCTGAGGTCAGGAGTTTGAGACCAGCCTGGCCAACATGGCAAAACCCTGTCTTTACTAAAAATACAAAAATTAGCCAGGTGTGATGGCACACACCTATAATCCCAGCTACTCAAGAGGCTGAGGCAAGAGATCGTTTGAACTCAGGAGGTGGAGGTTGCAGTGAACCAAGATCATGCCACTGCACTCCAGCCTGGGTGACAGAGAGAGAATCTGCTTTTTATTAAAACAAAACAAAACAAAACAAAAACCAACTAATTAGTTAATTTAAAAATTAAAGGAAAAAGGGAGATTGTTAATAATGGCCAAGATTCCTAAAAGAAGAGTACGTCCTAATAAATCTATATGAGAAGAGATAACAGCCCCTCAGAAAGAAATAGGTAAAGAACATGATGCTGTGATTGGAAACCTCAGAGGTACAACGTTGTAGTTAAAATCTGCCCTTTGTGCCGGGCGCGGTGGCTCACGCCTGTAATCCCAGCACTTTGGGAGGCCGAGGCGGGTGGATCACGAGGTCAGGAGATCGAGACCAGCCTGGCTAACACGGTGAAACCCCGTCTCTACTAAAAATACAAAAAATTAGCTGGGCGAGGTGGTGGGCGCCTGTAGTCCCAGCTACTCGTGAGGCTGAGGCAGGAGAATGGCGGGAACCTGGGAGGCGGAGCTTGCAGTGAGCCGAGATCGCGCCACTGCACTCCAGCCTGGGCGACAGAGCGAGACTCTGTCTCAAAAAAAAAAAAAAAAAAAAAAAAAAATCTGCCCTTTGCTTTAAAAATATCAGGAAAATAAGCAAGGGAAATTGTGTGAAATAAGTTATTGATATTTGAATAGCAAATATATTAGAAACATTGAAATATCTTTAAAATAGCACCTCTATACCATACATCCTAAGTTGCTTAGAGAATTGGCTAATGGGTTTAAGGAAACTCTTATCATTATGTTCAGGGCACACTGGATGCATTATTTCAGAAAGTTGTCAAAGGAGGAAAAAATAAGAAAAATGAGCTCTTGGGGACCTAATTTCTTCTTATTCTCCTTCCTAAGAAAGACCTCTCAACTACGTGAAGACTGTTGGATGGATCTCTATTATTCTAGACATGCTAACTTGAAACTGGAGAGTCAGCGCTTCTGTTTTCCACTCCCCCCACTTCCATTACTCCCCAAATCCTGGGTGATTTGGTTTCCCAGAATTGCTCAGATTTTGCTCCTTCTCATTGTAACAGTCATAGTCCAGGCTGCATCCCCAACCGATGGTGAGGAGTATTAAAATGTTAAGGACTGAGCCCAGGAGTATGACCTGGCACAAAGCAGGTATCACCATAATATTTTTTTTTTTTCAACTTTTATTTTAAGTTCAGGGGTACATGTGCAGGATGTGCAGCTTTGTTACATAGGTAAATGTGTGCCATGGTGGTTTGTTGCACAGATCATCCTATCACCTAGGTATTAAGCCCAACATCCATTAGCTATTTTTCCTGATGCTCCCCCCACCACACTCCCCTCTAAGAGACCCCAGTATGTGTTGTTCCCCTCCATGTGTTCTCATCATTCAACTCCCACTTGCAAGTGAGAACACATGGTGTTTGGTTTACTGTTCCTGTGTTAGTATGCCAAGGATAATGATTTCAGCTCCATCCATGTGCCTGCAAAGGACATGATCTCGTTCCTTTTTGTGGCTGCATAGTAGTCCTTGGTGTACACTATAAGAGTTAAATAATACACTTTATTGTGAATTATTTATATATTACAGAGAATTTTTAAATTGAGGTTTTTCTGAGACAGGGTCTCCCTCTGTTGCCCAGGCTGGAGTGCAGAGGCACAAGGATGACTCACTGCAGCCTCAACCTCCCAGGTTCAAGTGATCCTCTCACCTCAGCCTCCTCAGTAGCTAGGACCACAGGCGTGAACCACCAGTCCTGCCTTCTGTGGAGATCTTTTCTACTGCTGTTTTATAACCACATCCTCTTTCCTCTCACCTACATCCCCTCTTTAACCCCTGGCAGCTACTAACCTGCTCCTTATTCTACAATTTTGTCATTTTAAGAATGTTATGCAAATGGAATCATACCATATGTAATTTTGAGATTGACTCTAATCACTTAGCATAATTCTCTGAGAGTCATCTAGGTCGTTGCATGTATCAATAGTTTGTTCTTTTTTGTTGCTGAGCAGTGTTTCTTGGTATGAATGTCCTACAGTTTGTTTAAACATGTACAGTTGAAGGGCATCTGATAGATTGCTTCCAGCTTGGGGCCAATGTGAATAAAATTGCTATAAACATTAATGCATAGGTCTTTGTGTGAACACAAGTTTTCATTACTCTGGAAAAAATGCCTGACAGTGTGATTTCTGAGTCATATAGTAGTTGCATGTCTAGTTTTTTAAGAAACTGCCAAAATGTTTTCTGAACTCTACAATTTTACATTCCCAACAGCAAAGTATGAATAATCTAGTTTCTCTTCATCCTCTCCAGCAATTGCTGCTATCGTGATTTTTTAATTTTAGCCATTCTGACAGGCATATAGTGATATCTCAGTATGGTTTTTAATTTGCATTTCTTTGGTGGCTAATGATGTTGAACATCATTTCATTTGCCTATTTGCCATGGTGTATCCTCTTCAATGAAATGTCTCTTCGTGTCTTTTGCCTGCTTTCTAATTGGATTGTTTGTGTTTTTAATGTAGGGTTTTAAGATTTCTTAATATAGTGTAGACATTAATGCTAATATTAGGACTGTGTGTGGTTTGCAAATATTTTCTTCTCCAATTGCCTGTCTTATCAACTTTTTAACAGGATCTTTTGCACAGAAAGTTTTTTGTTTGTCTTTTTCTTTTTCTTTTTCTTTTTTTTGTTTTTTTTTTTGAGATGAGTCTTACTCTGTCACCCAGGCTGGAGTGCAGTGGTGCGACCTCGGCTCACTGCATCCTCTGCCTCCTGGGTTTAAGCATTCTCCTGCCTCAGCCTCCTAAGTAGTTGGGATTACAGGCGTGCGCCACCATGCTGAGCTAATTTTTGTATTTTAGTAGAGACAGGGTTTCACCATGTTGGTCAGGCTGGTCTCGAGCTCCTGACCTTGTGATCTGCCCGCCTTGAATTCCCAAAGTGCTGGGATTACAGGTGTGAGCCACCACGCCTACTGGAAAGTTTTTAATTATGATGAATTCTAATTTATCAGTTTTCCCTTGTATTGATCATGTTTTTGTGTCAGTCTATGAATTTTTGCCTACTCCAAGATCCCAAATATTTTATATGTTTTTGTTTTCAAAAATTTTACAGTTTCAGGGTTTACATTTAAGGCAGTGATCCATTTTGAATTACCTTTTTATTAAGCTGTGACAGTTAGGTCAAGGTTTATGTTTTTGCATTTGGATGATCTTATTACTCCAGCACCATCTGTTTAAAAGGCTGTGTTTCCTCCATTGAATTGCTTTTGCACTTTGTTGAAAACCGGTTGGGCATATTTGTGTGGGTCTGTTTCCTTTTCACGACCTATGTGTCTGTCCTTCCATCAGTGCCACACAGTCTTGATTAGTGTCGCTACATAATAATCCTTGAAAACAGGAACACTGATTATTCCCACTTCATTCTACTTTTTCAAAATGTTTGAACGATCATCGTTTCTCTGCCTTTTTTTTTTTTTTTTTTTTTTTTTGAGACGGAGTCTTGCTCTGCCGCCCAGGCTGGAGTGCAGTGGCCGGCTCTCAGCTCACTGCAAGCTCCGCCTCCCGGGTTCACGCCATTCTCCTGCCTCAGCCTCCCGAGTAGCTGGGACTACAGGCGCCCGCCTCGTCGCCCGGCTAGTTTTTTGTATTTTTTAGTAGAGACGGGGTTTCACCGTATAGCCAGGATGGTCTCGATCTCCTGACCTCGTGATCCGCCCGTCTCGGCCTCCCAAAGTGCTGGGATTACAGGCTTGAGCCACCGCGCCCGGCCTTCTCTGCCTTTTATATAAATTTTAGAATTATCTTCCGTATACTATAAAAAATCATCCTGAGATTTGGATAGAAATCAGATTAAACCTATACATAAATTTGGAGGAAACTGATGTCTTTACTACACTGAGTTTCCAATCCAGGAACATGGTACATCTTTCTATTTATATAGATCTTTGATTTCTTTCAGCACTATTACATAACTTTCAATTTGCGAGTGTCCTATACATGAGTTACTGGGTTTACACCTACATATTTTATTTTTTCTAAACTATTATAAATGCTTTTTTGTTTGTTTGTTTGTTTTTTTGAGACGGAGTCTCACTCTGTCGCCCAGGCTGAATGCTGTGGTGCGATCTCAGCTTATTGCAGCCTTCGCCTCCTGAGTTCAAGCAATTCTCCTGCCTCAGCCTCCCGAGTAGCTGGGACTTCAGGCGCGTGCCACCATGCCCAGCTAATTTTTGTATTTTCGGTAGACATGGGGTTTCACCATGTGGGCAGATGGTCTTGATCTCCTGACCTAGTGATCCGTCCGCCTTGGCCTCGCAAAGTGCTGGACTACAGGCATGAGCCACTGTGACCAATCAGTGGTATTTTATTTTAAATTTTGGTGTACATGTGTTCTTTGATAGTGCATAGAAATACAGTGGTTACTATTTGTTTTTTTGTTTGTTTGTTTTGTTTGTTTTTTGAGATGGAGTCTCGCTCTGTCGTCCAGGCTGGAGTGCAGTGGCCGGATCTCAGCTCACTGCAAGCTCCGCCTCCCGGGTTTACGCCATTCTCCCGTGTCAGCCTCCCCAGTAGCTAGGACTACAGGAGCCCGCCACCTCGCCTGGCTAGTTTTTTGTATTTTTCAGTAGAGACGGGGTTTCAGCGTGTTAGCCAGGATGGTCTCGATCTCCTGACCTCGTGATCCGCCCGTCTCAGCCTCCCAAAGTGCTGGGATTACAGGCTTGAGCCCCCGCACCCGGCCAGTGGTTACTATTTCTATGTTATCTTGTATCCTGAGATGTCACTGAACTCATTTATTAGTTCTGTGAATGTTTTGTATATTCCTTGGGATTTTCTATGTAAATAATTATGTTGTCTTCAAATAGAAACAATTTTATTTATTCTGTTCCAATTTGTGTGCTTTTTATCTTCTTTTCTTACCTAATTGCAGTCTAGAACTTCCAGCACTATGCAGAATAAGAGTGGTGAGAGTGGACATATTTGCCTTGTTCCCAATCTTAGAAAGAATACATTCACTGCAGGGGTTTTGTGGATGCTGTTTATCAAGTTGAGGAAGTCTCCACCATTACTGGTTTTCTAAGAGCTTTCGGTGTTTGTTTTTACAATAAATGGGTGTTGAATTTTGTCAAATGTTTTTTTCTGCATCAGTTGATGTGAGCAGGTAATTTTTTCTTTGTTAGCTTGTTAATATGATGGATTACACCGACTGACTTTCAGATGTTGACTTTGTACTACTCAGGCATAAATACAAATGAAATAATGACATTTGCAGCAACCTGGATGGAACTGGAGACCATTATTCTAAGCGAAGTAAAACTCAAGAATGGAAAACCAAACATTATGTTCTTATTCATAAGTGGGAGCTAAGCTATGAGGATGCAAAGGCATAAGAATGATACAATGGACTTTGGGAACTCAGGGGAAAGGGTGGGACGGGTGTGAGCGATAAAAGACTACACATTGGTTACAGTGTACACTGCTCTGGTGATGGGTGCACCAAAATCTCAGAAATCACCACTAAAAACTTATTCATGTAAAAAAATTAATTCACACAATGTATAAAAATAAGTGAATAAATCTGTGAAATGTTTAAAAAATGCTGAATTCTCCTTGCATCTTTGGAATAAACTCCACTTGGACATACTATAGAATTCTTTTCTATAATGTTGAATTATATTTGTTAATATTTTGTTAAGGACTTCCACGTGTTTATTAAAGAGGGTTATTGCTCTGTGTTTTCTTTTTTGGACTGTCCTGTTCTGGATTTGGTATCAGAGTAATATTAGCTTCATAAAATGAATAGAGAAGTACCCTGTTCTCTCCTATTTCTGCAATAGATTGTATACAATTGGTGTTTACTCTTCTTTAAATATTTGGTGTAATTCTCCAATGAAGCCATCTGGTCTGGAGCTTTCTTTTCTGAAAGTTGTAAAACTACTAATTCAATTTCCTTAATAGTCATGGGACTTTTTGAATTATCTATTTCATATTGCATGAATTGTGGTAGTTTGTGTTATTTAGAGAATTAGTTCATACCATCTAAGTTGTCAGATTAATGTGTATATAATTGTTTGTAGTGTTCACTTATTATTTTTTGGTGTTTGCAGGATTTTTAGTGATATCGCCTGTTTCATTCCTGATATTAGTAATTTGTGTTTTCTCTCCTTGTTTTCTTTGTAAATCTTGCTACAGGTCAGTCAATTTTATTAATCTTTTGAATAACTGGGTTTTGTTTTGTTAACATTTTGTTTTTCTGTTTTTAATTTCATTGATTTCTACTCTCATCTTCCTTATGTTTATTTTCTTCATTATGTTTACTTGGGTTTATTTTGTATTTCTTTTTATAAGTTCTTGAGGTAGAAGCTTACATTATTGAGTTGAGACTTAACTCCTTTTCTAATGTAAGCATTTAGTCCTTAAATTTCTCCCTCAGCACTACTTTACTTGTACACACAAATTTTGATATGTTGCAGGGTCATTTTTGTTTAGGTTAATGTATTTTTACATTTTAATATATTTTATCTTTGGCCTACGTGTTATTTTAAGTATACTTAGTTTTCAAGTGTTTGGAGATTTTCCTGTTACCTGTTTGTGTTTTTAAAAAATACAGACAGGGTCTTGCTATGTTACCCAGGTCTTGAACTCTTGGGCTCAAGCAGTCCTCCTACCTCAGCCTCCCAAAGTGCTAGGGTTACAGGTGTGAGCCACCATGCACAGCCCCTGTTATCTGTTATTAATTTCTAATTCAATTTCATTATTAGATAAAAGCTGTATGTTTCAATTTTTATAATTTGTTGAAACTTGTTTTCTCAGGATATCATTTTTATTAATGTATGTTTAGTGGCTGATATGGTTTGGCTGTGTCCCCACCCAAATATCGTCTTGAATCATAGCTCCCACAATTCCCATGTGTCATGTGAGGGACCTGGTGAGAGGTAATTGAATCATGGGGGCAGGTCTTTCCTGTGCTGTTCTCATGATAGTGAATTAAGTCTCATGAAATCTGATCATTTTATAAAGGGGAATTTTCCTGCACAAGTTCTGTTATTCTTTCTGGTTTTTTTTTTTTTTCTTTTTTTTTTTTTTTTTTTGAGAAAAAAAAATAGTGCTGGGATTGCAAAGTGCTGGGATTACAGGTATGAGCCCATCACACCAAGCTGCTGTTATTCTTTCTTGCTGCCACCAACACTTTGGGTGGCCAAGGCAGGTGGATCACCTGAGGTCAGGAGTTCAAGACCAGCCTGGCCAATATGGTGAAACCTTGTCTCTACTAAAAATACAAAAATTAGCTGGGCATGGTGGCAGGTGCCTGCAATCCCAGCTACTTGGGAGGGTGAGGTAGAAGAATTGCTTTAACCTGGGAGGTGGAGTTGTGGTGAGCCAAGATCGCACCACTGCACTCCAGCCTGGGTGACAGAGTGAGACTCCATCTCAAAAAAAAAAAAAAGAAAGAAAGAAAGAAAAAAGAAAAAAAAAGAAGTGCCTTTTGCCTTCTGCCACGATTGTGAGGCCTCCACAGCCACATGGAACTGTAAATCCATTACATTTCTTTTTCTTGTAAATCACCTAGTCTTGGGTATATCTTATCAGCAGCATAAAAACAGACTAATACAGAGGCATTGAAAGAACCTGTGTACTGCTGCTGTTTGGTATAGTGCTCTCTAAATGTCTATTTGATCTTGTTGGTTGATGGTGTTGTTGAGTCCTATATTCTTCCTGATCTTCTTTCTAGTTGTTAAGCCAGTTGTTGAGAGGGGTAGGTTGAAGTCTCCAACCATAATTGTGGATTTATCTATTTTTTTCTTTCAGTCCTATCAGTTTTGCTTCACCTATTTTCATCTCCATTGTTTGGTGCATACACATTTAGGATTACTATGTCTTTTGATGGATTGACCCTTTTTTCATTATATAATATCCCTCTCTGTCTCTGGTAATTTTCTTTTTTCTGAAGCCTAGTATACTTAATAATATATCTATCCTCGCTTTTTAAAATTAATATTTACATGATATATTTTTCTATCCTTTTGCTTTCATCTTGCCTATATCATTGTATTTGAAGTGAGTTTCTTGTAGACAGCATGTAGTTGTGTCATGTTTTATAATCCACTGTAACAATATATTTTAATTGATGTATTCAGACCGTTTCCATTTACTGTAATTTTTTTGGTTTTGTTTTTTTGTTTGATCTTTGTTTTCATTTGTCTTTCTTTTTCCTTTCTGAGAGTTACTCTTTTAGAATTCAATTTATATTTACCTGTAGCATTTTTTAGTGTATCTATTGTATAACTTTTCTATTTTTGGGTGTTTTAGGTGTGACATAATATATGCACAACTAATCAAAGTCTATTGAAGTTTTCATTTTACCAGTTGAGTGAAGTATAAAAATTATGCCTCCCTTTACCCTCCCCTGCTTATAATAGTCCTAGTAATTTTTCTACATACAGTTAGGGTAATGTTATAGTACTTAGACAATATATAATTTTTTTTTGAGACAGAGTCTTATTCTGTTGCCCAGGCTGGAGTGCTGCAGTGCAATCTCAGCTCACCGCAACCTCTGCCTCCAGGTTCAAGCGACTCTCCTACCTCAGCCTCCTGAGTAGCTGGGAGTACAGGCATGCACCAGAATGCCTGGCTAATTTTTGTGTTTTTAGTAGAGACAGGGTCTCACCATGTTGGCCAAGCTGGTCTCAAACTCCTGACCTCAAATGATCCACCCACCTTGGCCTTCTAAAGTGCTGGGATTACAGGTATGAGCCACTGCACCCAGCCAATGTATAATTTTTGTTTCTAGCATCAAACATGAGTTAGAACATTCAAGAGGAGAAGGGAAGTTTATTGTGTTTACCCACATTTTGCTTTCCACGTTCTTCCTTCTTCCTGATATTCCAAGATTTCTTCTTTTATTATTTGCTTCCTGCTTTGGGAACTTTAGGTTATTTTTTTTAGGTCTTCTGGCAATAAATTCTTTTAGTTTTTTTTCCCCATCTGAGAATATATTGACTTCATCTTCATTTCTGAGGGATGCTTTTGCTGGTTATAGGACCTGAGAACAGTTGTTTTCTTTCAGTAGCTGAAGAATATGCCACTTCCTTCTGCTTCCATGGTTTCAGACAAAAATCACCTGTCATTTGAGTTTTCCACTTAGTAGGTAAGATGTCATTTCTCTCTTGTTGCTTCCAAGGTATTTTGTTGTTGTTGTTTTTAGTTTTCAGAAGTTTGACTACGTATATGTCTTGGTGTGGATTTCTTAGGTTAACCTGTTTGGAATTTACTCAGCTTATTGAATCTGTAAGTTTATATCTTTTGTCAAATTTGTAGAATTTTTTGCCAATATTTCTTCGAGTACGCTTTCAGCCTTGCCTTCTTTCTCCTCTCCTCTCCTTCAGGGACTTTGCTCAGCACATGAATATGAGATCTTTTGTTACAGTTCACAGGTCCCTGAGACTATTTGTTTGTTTATTTTCTCTTTCCTTTCAGGATTGGATAATTTCTATTGTTCTAACTTCAGTTTACTTATTATTTTCCCTGCTTCATCGTTCTGTCATTGGGCCCACCCAGAGAGTTTTAAAGTTTTGGTTACTGTATTTCTCAGTTCTAAAATTTTCATTTGATTCCTTTTTATGTCTTCTATTTCTTTCCTGAAATGTTCTTTTTTTTTTTTTAACTGATTGCTCTCTTTTCATTTGTTTCAAGTGTGTTCATAATTGTTTGCTGATGCATTTTTATGAGTACTTTAAAATCTTTGTCAGATAATTCCAGTATCTTTGTTATCTCTCTGGTGGTGTCTATTGACTATCTTTTTAAAAACTTATTTGGAGATCTTCCTTGTTCTTGGTATTTTTTTTAATTGAAATCTGGACATTTGGGGGTACTATAGACTCTGGAGCTTATTTCACCTTCATTTTTTCTGGCTTCCTCTGGACACTACTTCGGGCAGGGGAAGGAGAGGGGACCACCTCATTAGTGCCAAGTGAGGGTATCCAGGTTTACCAAGTAACTTTGGTGGCTGCTGAGGGTAGGGAATCCTCTTTGCCGCTGGGTGTAGGTGAGAATTCTGGTTCCGCATTAGGCCTCCATTGAGATCTCCCTGGCTGGCTAGCACAGGGGTGCCCCATTATGTACCCTTACCATAGTGGCTGCTCCTTATGTATCTGCAACTGCTCCTTATATACTCCCATTGTTATTATGGCAGAGATGTAGAAGGACCTCATTATGACTAGGTAGTGGTGAAACTCCTGACTCTCCACACTAGGCCTCCTCTGACACCACCCCATTGGGGATGGAGAAGGGTGCCTTATTACTATTAGATGAGGATGGGAGTCCAGCTCCCCAACTGATCTCTCCGACACTACATGGGAAGGCCTCATTACCTCCACGCAATAAAAGTCTAGGCTCTCTACTCAGCCTTTTCTGACATCACGCTGAGAGGGAGGTTTGGGCTCCTTTCTAAAGCCGTGCAAAGGTGGAAGTCTAGGCTCCTCACTCAGCCTTTGCTGGCATAGATAGGAATGGGACCAGAGATTTTTCTGTGGTATTTGTCTAGAGTAGAGCAGCTATTATCTCAAAGGTCTTTTGTCTTGCTATGGTGTTGCTTTGTTCCTTCTCCTTCTCTCTCTTCTCTCTCTCTCTTCTCTCTCTCTCTCTCTCTCTCTCTCTCTCTCTGTCTCTCTAGACAGGGTTGTCCAGGCTAGTCTTGAATCCCTGGCCTCAAACAATCCTCTCGCCATGGCCCCTCAAAGTGCTGGGATTATAGGTGTTGAGTTGTCAGGCCCAGCCTGGTCCTTTCTTTTGGCTAGAGAGAGCAAGTTTCTGTTGGGGCTTTTTTGTTGGTTTGTTTCTTTACACTCATTGGCATTTTCAGGTTGCTACCTTCTTCAGCTACAAGTCTGCGTTGTACGAGGGGAAAAGAAAAAACCAGGGCGCTTACCAACATATTGTTTCTTGGATTCTGAGGTCCCAAGTCAGTCTACCTTCTTATCTCACCTTTTAGAGTTTTCCTGTGTTTGATTTATGTATGCTGGACAGGATTTTTTTTGTACTTAGTGGGAGGAATAGGGAAAGTACATCTGTTCTGCCTTCCTACATGTGGAAGTCTTCACAGAGCATTTTAATACAGACAATAACAGTATCTACCTCATAGATACCTCAAAGGACTATTGTGACAGTTAAGTAAGTTAATTGGACCACTGGAATAGTATCTGGCATATAGTAAGCCTTACACAAGTGTTAGTTCTTCTTCTTATTAGATAAACAAAATAATGTGGTTGTTGAGGTAACAGATTCTGGAACCGGACTCCCAAGGTTTAAATATCAGCTCTTACACTTAACAATTGTGTTATTTTACTTAATTTCTCTATGCCTAAACTTTCTCACTGTAAATGGTGATAATAATAATTTCTTCTTCACAGGGTTTTGGTGAGAATTAAAATAATTAATATATCTAAAGCACTTAGAAGATTGCCTGACATAGAATAAGTTCTATTTAAGTATTAGATATTATTATTTTAAACTAAAGTACTTTATTTTCTCCCCAAAATACCACCATGAAGTAACTAGCAAGGCATCACTATCTTCATTTACAAGCAGAGAAATAGAAGTTCTGAGGCACACAGTGCCCTGCCCAAGGTTATAGAGATAATAAGTGGCAAAGTCAGCCTCAGTCACAGTTCTTCTGACTTCAAGTCAACATTGAGCTGAGGCTTGGCAAAAGTGCAGGGTGAAAATTGGTGTTCATGCTTAGAGAACGAGATGGGGGCATAGATGGCAAACAAGCAAGAACAGAAATCATTCCTAAAACAGCATGACAGAAAGAAGACCTGAAGAAGATGGAGAGAGTGTGGCAAGAATGTGGTTGTTGGGCTAAGTCTGAGTGTTAAAGAAATCACCACTGCACTCCAGCCTGGGCGACAGGGCGAGACTCCACCTCAAAAAAAAAAAAAGAGAAATCACCAAGATTGTTTCCAATGAGAGACTTCTGCCCCAAAATGCATTCCATCAGTGCCTCCTATTCACAGGGTAGTGAAGAGTGTCCTAGTAACTTGCCACTTCCCCCCCACCCACCCCCCGGGTGGTTTTTCTGCTGTTAATAGCTCAAGAGCCTAGTTCCAAGAAAAAGCAGAGGTTGCACCTTCTTTGGTTCAGAATGCCCTCAAGTCTGACTCTCAATAGAGAGGCTTTCTCCCTAAGATATTCCTACTGTTGCCTCCTATACCCTACCAGCTTTCTGTACACTTCTGAGTCTGTCCAAGTTCAGCATGTACTGCAGGGCTACATCAGGTGCCACCAAGCCTTCCCTGAGACACCAGCCCAGACTGAGCTTGACCCTCCCTCAATCCTGAGCCATTTCTACCATGTTGAAAGATGTGTCTAATCAATTAGGCACCATATAATATCTAATTTTATGTATCTCCTGATATGCTTCATATGTGTAAGTTCTGTATTACCAGCAAGACCATGGTTCTTAAGGCAAGGTTTGAGTTATACAGTTTTTTAGGGCTGGAATAACAGCATTTGACAGAACATGATACTACAGTATGTAGTGCATCAATTAATCCTTGTTAACTCTCAAACATAGGGTCACAGCTGAGCTGCTATTATGTGGGATATATAGGGCCCCTGGAAAATTGTTTGTTATTTAATTTTTATTTCATAATTAATAAACTTAATTGTACAATCCAGCTAGATGTGAAGGGGAATAAGAAAAATATAGAAACCAAAGAACTGCAGTAGGAGAACAAAGATTATAGGATATTTCAAGTAAATGGGGTGGAAGGGTGCTTTCCTGAGCTACAGAAAAAATGGTCTGGTGGTTAAGATAAAACAAGTCAAATTTACTAGCATTTTCCACAACTGGCAGTGGTGATATTCTTGCTGATCTTGTCATTCCTGGATCCAAAGTGCTCCATGGTTTCCACAATATTCATGCCCTCTTTTATCTTCCCAAAGACAACAGGCTTGCTATGTAACCACTCAGTCTTGGCAGTGCAGATGAAAAACTGGGAACTGTTTGTGCTGAGTCCTGCATTTACCATGAACATCACGCCAGGACCTGTGTGCTTCAGGATGAGATTCTCATCATCCAGTTTCTCTCTGTAGATAAGCTTATCAGCAATGCCATAATGGCATGAAGTCACTACCCTAGCACATAAGGCCTGGAATAATTCTGTAAAAGCAAGAACCCATATAATCAAATCCTCTCTTGCCAGCTCTCAGGCACAAAATTTCTGCTGTCTTTGGAACTTTGTCTGCAAACACCTCAAAGAAGAAACAGCCAAGTCGATGATGGCATCAAGGAACACAGTGGGACTGACCATGACTGGTGCTGGTGGCTCTAGGAGGTACCCATCTGCAAAGCAAGGAAAATATATGTATACATTTTAAGAAGC
>NW_022144441.1:0-29042 GCF_007565055.1 Rhinopithecus roxellana
GTTGCCTGCTGGGCCACCCTCAGGTCGGCCCTTCCAATTCTGTAAAACTCAGAAGACCCTTAGGGCAGACACTGTGCCACTGACCCCTTCTCTGTGTCCCAGGGCCCGGTACAATGAGGTGATCATGGAACTAAACAGAACAGAACCATGAGGTGTCCACCAGGTCACGTCAGGTTGCACTGGATCCACCTGTGATTTTGGCACCAGTTTAAACAGTGTCACCTCATTCTGTGCTTCTCCTGATTCGTCTGCCTTCTGGCCAATGTATCCCTGGGAGGCAAGTGCAGACCCCTCTTGACTGTGAAGCTCTGGGGACAGGGCTCTTTATGTGGCCAAGGTCTGGCCGGGCACAGTGGCTCATACCTGTAATCCCAGCACTTTGGGAGGCCGAGGCCAGAGGACTGCTTGAGGCCAGGAGTTTGAGAACAGCCTGGGCAACATAACAAGACCCCATCTCTACAAAAAATAAATAAAAATTAGCCAAGTGTGCCTGTGGTCCTAGCTACACTAGAGGCTGAAACGGGAGGATCACTTGGGAACAGGAGGTCGAGGCTGCAGTGAGCTGTGATCGCACCACTGCACTCCAGCCTGGGCAACAGAGGGAGACCCTGTCTCAAAAAAAAAAAAAAAAAAAGTGGCCAAGGTCCTTTCCCAGGACGTCAGGACAAATGCATGGAGCAGCAGCAGGGGTCTCAACGAGCGCCACGCCATTTACAGCCGTGCGCACGTCCTGTGGCTGCCGCAAGGAACAGAACGACTTGATCATCTTTCAGTGGAAGTCAGAAGCCTGGAGTGGGTCCCACTGGGCGATAATCGAGGTGCCAGCTGGCCTGCATTGCTTCTGAGTCTCTAGGGGAGAATCCACCTCCTTGCCTCTTCCAGCTTTTAGAGGCCGCCCTGTTCTGTCCTAACTCATGGCCCTGCATATGACACAGATGTGACTGTGTTCGCACCCACAGCTCCTTCACCGGCCCTCCTACCGTCCCTCTTCCCTGTAAGGACCCCTGTGGTGACGTCAGGGCCACCTGGGTATCCAGAAGCATCTCCCCAGCTCAGGAACCTTCACTGAATCCCATCGCCAGCTGCTTTTTGCAGGGTAATGTGCATATTCATGGGTGCTGGGAGTGGGACATGGACATCTTGGGGTAGGGGTCATTATTCTGCCCACCACAGCCAACAATTAAAATCAGTGGGGATGAGACACTGGAAATGATCCCAGTGTGATTCTTTTGCTTGCCAGGTTTGAGAGCTAGCCAGGAGCATGCCGGGGGCCGAGCGTGGGAACGTGCCACACATGACGGTGGTCCCTTGGCTCAGCGCTACTTCCAAACACGGTCCTGCTAGTTGGAGCCTATTTGGCCACAGCGCTCACCTGCGTTTTGGTTCACCTGCGTTTTGGTGGTGGGAGGGGTGTTTTCTGGGTTCTAGGTGAAGTTGGTTACACCTCCTGGGTGTTCAGGCATCAAGTTTCACCCTCATCAAAGCCTGGGGTGGGTTTAAAAAATCGTGGTTAGGCTGGGCGCAGTGACTCACGCCCGTAATCCTAGCATTTTGGGAGACTAAGGTGGGTGGATCGCTTGAGGTCAGGAGTTTGAGACCAGCCTGGGCAACATGGCAAAACTCTGTCTCTACTAAAAATACAAAATTAGCTGGGCGTGGTGGCGCATGCCTGTAATCCCAGCACTTTGGGAAGCCAAGGCAGGTTGGATCACCTAAGGTCAGGAGTTTGAGACCAGCCTAGCCAACATGGCAAACCCTGTTTCTACTAAAAATAAAAAAACTAGCTGGGCGTGGTGGCACACGCCTGTAGTCCCAGCTACTTGGGAGGCTGGGGCAGGAGAATCACTTGAAGCCGGGAGGCAGAGGTTGCAGTGAGCCAGGATAGTGCCACTGCACCCCAGCCTGGGCAACAGAGTGAAACTCCGTCTCAAAACAAAATAAATTAGCTGGGCGTGGTGGTGCGCATCTGTAATCACAGCTACTCAGGAGGCTGAGGTGGAAGAATTGCTGGAATCTGGGAGGCAGAGGTTACAATGAGCTGAGATCACACCACTGCACTCCAGCTTGGGCAACAGAGTGGAACTGTCTCAAAAAAAAAAAGTAGTTAAATATATGTAACGTAAAGGTTACCATTTTAACCATTTCTAAGTGTACAGTTCTGTGGCATTAAGTGCATTCACGCTGTTTGCCACCATCACTGCCACGTCACGGTCAGTTTTATGTCATCTTGGTTAGGCGCCAGTCCCCAGGGACTCAAACACGAGGCCAAGTGTTGCCGTGAAGGTGTCCTGTGCATGTGATTGACATCTACAATCTGTCCGCCTTGAGTAAAGGAGGAGATCCTGAATGACGTGGGTCTTGTCTAATCAATCAGAGACCTGAAGAGCAAAAATGAGGTTTCTTGAGAAGAAGAAATTCTGCTTCAAAACTGCAACTTCAACTCCTGCCTGAGTTTTCAGCCTGCTGGCTCATCTACAACTGTTGGATTTGCCAGCCACCACTATTGATATCGATAGCTATATGTATTTCTTAATATCTATATTCATATCTCTTCTTGGCTCTGTTCCTCCCTGCCTGTCACAGAGTCTGTCTGCTTTGCCAGACTCTTCTATGGGAATGTAGCCCCCTGAAGTCAGGAATTGTCTTTTTTATAGCTGTATCCAGTCAGCTAGTGTGGCACACAGTAGGTACTTAATAAAACGTAGCTACTTTCTAATTTCTCCGGCACTCACATGGAAGTGGCTTGAAAAGTAGACGCCTGGGAGAGAGTTATTCCTGGCCTCCTGATGGCCTGGTATGCATCTTGGTAATTCACACACTATCTTCCCTTCGCCGTCTCCTTGTTCATGTCACCCAGCCCTACCTATTCTAGGTGGCTGCGTTCACTCTGGCGAAGGGAGTAAGTGCTCGGGGAATCTTCATTTGCTGAATCAATGTGGCCACCTAGGGTTTCTGCTTGGATGTGTTCCTGACACATCTGCCCCAATCTCCAGCCCTGGGTGGATGACTCCTCTTAGGTGTTCCCATTGCTCCTAGGAATCCGCTCTAGTCTCAGACCCACCACATTCATTCATTCATTCATTCATTCATTCATTCATCCATCCATCATCCATTCAACAATCTGTGTTCAATGCATCTTCCCATTTAGCACTGGGGATACAGTGGTGAACAAAAGAGATGACAATTCCTGCCCTCATGGAACTTACCTTCTAGTAGGGAAGGCAGACCATACACAAGATAAATAAGGGGACTGACTATACTGAATGTTAGAGAATAACGTGTGTTCAGGAAGAAAAGAACTGCCAGAGGAGAGGAGGGTGTGAGATGTGTGGAAGTCCTCATGCATTGGTCAGCTCTTGTTGTGGTAATGCTACATAACAAACACCCCTAAGTTCCAGTGGCTTCCACCCACTCTCTTGGGTCTGTAGTTTGGTTGGGTGGCTCCACCTCAGGCATTGGGTTGGGTTAGGCCCACTCCATGTGTTACCCTTCTGAGGTTCAGACAGAGGGAACAGTGTCTACGTGGGCACAGCCTTCTCGAGGTGCAGGGCTCAACCGTGCACACACATTGAATGCCTTCAGCTGGACATGGCCAAAGTTATGTCTGCTCACACTCCATTGCTCAATGCAAATCACAAGTCAAGCAACAACTCAGAAGGGTGGGGATACACATTCTGCCCACAGTGAGCCACGGCAGAGTGACTCACAAGGTGAGTGCTGTGGTTCGAATGCTTCTCTCAAGAAGCCTGTGTTGGAAACTTATTCCCCAAGGCCACAGTGTTGGGAGATGGGCCTAATGGGAGTGATTCGGCCCTGGGGTGACTCAGTGAGAGGCGGGGCCCTCATGAAGGGATGAGTGCTATAATCGCGAGAGTAGGTTTGTTATCATGAAGCTGGGTTCCTTACGAAAGGGTGCATTGGGTACCCCCTCTCTCTTGCCCTCTCTTTGCTCTTCCACCTTCTGCTACAGGATGACACAGCAGGAAGGCCCACCTGCCAACTTCTCAGCCTCCAGAACTGGGAGGAAATAAAGTTCTGTTCTTTCTAAAGTGTGTAGTCTGTGGTATTCTGTTATAGCAGCACAAAATGGATTATGACAGCAGGTTTTCGGTACAGACCTCAAGGAAATTAGTGCACCAGCCATGCAGAGAACTGCAGCAAGAGCTCTCTGCAGTGGGAACAGGCCGTGCAAGGCCCTGAGGTAGGAGGGCACATGCACCTCAGAGAACCCCAAGTGGCCAGCATGGCCAGAGCATTGGGAACAAGGGGAGGCTGGGGCTGGGTCTGTAAGGCACTGCGGATCACCGTAAAGAATTTGGCTTTTCCCCTGGGTAAGAAGGGAAATCAGGCAAAATGTGGAGCCCAGGAGGGGCCTGATGCAATCCTGGTTTTAGGGATTGCCCCAGCTGCTGAGTGGAGAATAGACTTGGAGGCAAAGCCATACATAGGAACCCAGGGAGGCACGAATGGCAACCATCCAGCCAGGGAACAGTGGTGTTGTGGAGCAAGCTGGTGGGGTGGTGAGGAATGGGTAAAGTCTGGACAGTTTTTGCAGGTAGAGGTGACAGAATTAGCTGGTAAATCAGGGATGGGGTATGTCTCAGTCTGCTTGGGCTGCCATACAGAATACCACAGACTGAGTGATTTAAATAACAGAAATTTATTATCTCAGTTCTGGAGGCTGAAAGTCTGAGATGAAAGTGTCAGAAGGGCTGGCTCTTCCTGAGTCCTCTCTCCATGGTTTGCGGACAGCCGCCTTCTCCCTGTGTCCTCACAGGGCCTTTCCTCTGGGCACACACATCCGTGGTGTCTCTCTCTGTCTTTTCTTAAAAGGACACCAGTCTTACTGTATTAGGGCCCCCTGCTTGTGACCTAATGTAATGTTGATTACCTCCTCTTATCTCCAAATACAGTCACCCTGGGGTTAGGGCTGTGGTGGTTCATGCCTGTAATCCCAGCTGCTAGGGAGCCCGAGGCACGAGGATCACTTCAACCCAGGAGTTCAAGTCCAGCCTAGGCAACATAGTGAGAGGCCGTTTCTTAAAAAAAAAAAAAAAAAAAAAAGGAAGTCTTGCTCTGTTGCCCAGGCTGGAGTGCAGTGGCTCAATCTCGGCTCACTGCAACTTCTGCCTCCTGGGTTCAAGTGATCCTCTTGCCTCAGCCTCCTGAGAAGCTGGGATTACAGGTGCTGGCCAGCACACCTGGCTAATTTTTGTGTTTTTAGTAGAGACAGGGTTTTGCCATTTTGGCTGGGCTGGTCTCAAACTCCTGACCTCATGTGATCCACCTGCCTCTGCCTTCCAAAGTGCTGGGATTACAAGCCTAAGCCACTGCGCCCGGCCAAGAATGAAGTTCTGATAGCTGGGATAAGAAAGGCTGTGGGAAGAGCCGATTTCAGACACGCTGGGTCTAAGACACTGCATCTAACACTGCTCTGCATCCAAGGGGAGCCGTGGAGAAGCCAGGTGGGTGCGTAGGGCGGAGTCAGCGCACAGGAAATAGGACGTGATGAGGTCTACCGGCTGGTCCAAGTGTGGACGGAAGTAGAAGATGCAAGCACCAAGCCCCGGGGCCCCCCAGCATTGGTGGGGAGGAGCCGGTGGAGGAGCTCGCGGTGTGGGAGAAGCAGGGGGCCGCGCATCCTGGAGGCCAGGTGGAGCCAGTGCGCTCCGAAGGGGCGTGGCCTGCTGACAGCCGCCCAGGAGGCCGGGGGAGGCCTGGAGCCGAGGGCCGCACTTGGCAATGTGGAGAGGCGTTTTTGGTGGAGTCATGGGGCTTGACTGGCGAGAACAGGAGGGGAAATTGCAGATGGGCCTGGGCCCCCTGGCTCCCGCATAGTCAAGGACCAGGGCTGACCGATCATCGTTCACCATGTGTGACCAGGGTCCCGTGTGGTCGGCTGTCACTCGGTATCCAGTTACCCTGGGGAGACCACCGGCGGCACCCCCCAGCCAGAGGCCACAGGAACACACACACCTCAGGCGACCGGGCCAGACTGCTCGCCCCGTGGGGAACTGAGGGCGTTTCAGTAACAGGGTGTTATGGGACACGGTTGGGTGGCTTGGAAAGGCCTAAGGTGGGGTTTGTTTTAGATTGGGGTGGTGAGGGCGCAGGGGCCCGGTAGGATTCTCTAACAGGTCAGCAGCCACTCATTTAGCAAGAGGAGGGGCGTCCAGCGTTTCGTGGGCCGTGCGGTGACCTTGCTTTTATGCTTAGACACGATTACTGGTGGCCTTGCTTCGTCTCCTTCTGCCATGGTCTCGTGGCCCCTGTCTCAGCTGGCGTTCCAGGAGGTTGTTTACGTCCAGGAGGAAAGCAGTAGCCTGGTGCTGGGCATCAGGGTGGTTCTGGACGCCAGGGCCGTGCTGTGTTCCTTCTCACCACAGATGAGTTTCTGGACAGTTTTCCCAGCTAGTGCAGACCCACACTGACTGAGAACCGAAATCTTTGCACGTGAAAAAATTAACTCCCATGGCCGGGTGTGGCGGCTCACATCTGTAGTCTCAGCCCTTTGGGAGGCCAAGGCAGGAAGATCGTTTGAGGCCAAGAGTTCGAGGCCAGCCTGGGCAACATAGGGATACCCTGTCTGTACAAAAATAACAAATAAAAGAAAAACAAATAATAACACCCGTGGCGCAGCCATTTCTTGGGGGGTTATGGTAATTTTAGTAGCAATCATCGAAGAAGAGGTTTTCTTTCCTCAGCCCTAATGCACTCTCTTTCCTCAAGGCTCTGAGAGCAGCAGGAAGGTTCACCTTCCTGGTTTAGTGATGAATTAACCTTCCTGGGTTCACCCCCGGTGCGACGGTTAGTGTCATGCATCAACTTGGCTGGGCCACAACGCCCGGTTTGGTCAAATGCCCATCTAGATGTTGCGGTGGACAGCTGTGTAGATGTGATTCGTACTGAAGTCAGTAGACTCTGATTAAAGCCGCTGACCTTCCGTCGTGTGGGTGGGTCTTGCCCGGTCAGCCAGAGGCCTTAAGATCAAAGACTAAAATTTCCTGAAGAAGAAGGAATTCCATCTCCCTCAAGATTGCAATATAGAAACCCCGCCTGGCTCTCCAGCATGCTGCCCCGCAGAACTTGGACTCGAGACCTCAGTCAGCTCTTGCCTGAGTCTCCAGCCTGCTGCCTGCCCGGCAGATTTTGGAAGTGACAGCCTCCACCAATTTCTTCAAATAAATCTCTTTCCCTCTATCCATCCATTCATCCTTCTGTCCACCTATGCTATGGGCTCTGTCCTGTGGGTTCTGTTCCTCTGGGAACCCTGACAGATGCCCCTGGTTTGGTAGGTGTCATGGTCTCTGGCACTGGCGCTAGAGCCTGTTGCTGCCCTGGCCAGAACCCTGCAGCTGCCTCTGAACCCACGGAAGCTAAGGGGGCTGTCTCTGAGGGGCCGCACTACCTGTCTCCCTGCTCTTGGGGTTTTGATCCATTCGGCCCATGTGAGAGCCAGGAGTGCCACAGTTGACATCCTCAGTGAGATCGGCCCCAGTTGCCTGCACCAGCAACCCTCTCATGGAGGAGCCTTTGGTGGCTTTGCTCCTTACCCTGCCTCCCGCCCCCTCACTCACTCCTGCTTCCCAGGTCACCTTCCAAAGGCCCCACACCTGCCTTCTCCTCTCGATCCCCACCTTTGGGGGAGCTAACACCCCCGGCAGCCCACCTCCCTGCTTTCCCTCAGAAGCACCGCTCTCTGCTCTCCAGGTGTCCACAGGCGGTGAGGGGTTGTGGGGGCCTCCTTAGTGCCTTTGCCTTGACCAGGCACATGGAGTCATGGAGCCAGAGCCTGGCTCTGAGAGCACCTGCTTCTGACCTCAGGCCCAGCCACTGTGTCATTGCCCCTCGAGGCAGGACGGAACCGCCAGGGGCGGGGGTAAGGTGGGCCATCCTGCTCGGGAACCAAAGGTAAACCGGCCTTGTCCTCATGCCCAGAGCGGTGTCCAGCCTCCTCGGCGAGCCTGAGTTGATTCCTGGAGACACCATCCACGCGTCATCTGTCACTAAGCACCCACTGTGTCCCACACCCTCAGCCATGTCGCCTGTCACTGGCGGCTTGAGCGTTCCCTTCCAGAGGGCCTGAAAAATAATTGTCCACTGAGAGGTCTTTGAAGGGGAAGCGAGTGCCCGGGATGGGCTGGGACCGCAGATCGGATCTTGAGGACTGGCAGCACAGCCGTGTTTTGTGCAGAAAAGCAAAGGGATACGTTTCATGCTCAGACCACATGAGGAGGGCAGCACTGTGGCGGGCTTAGCCCGGGCTCTGCCTCTGGAAGCTTCCAGGAGCTTCCTGTAACTTTCCGGACGGTGCCGAAGTTGCTTCCCCGGCACCTGGGTCGCCGTGGTTCTGACTGCAGAGGGTTTCTGTGGGGAGTCCGGGGTCCACTCAGGTGGACACCCCTGGTGTGGTGACAGCAGCAGCGTCACTGTCACAGGTGATGTGTCAACAGCTCCTCTCCCTCCTCCAGCACTTGCCTAGGAACTGTTCATTTCTCTATACGCAGCGAATGCCCAGGCTTGAGCCCCCCTTGCCTGCCTCCAATCATTCCTGGGTCAGGTGGGCTAAGAACAAACACACAGTGAGTGTTCAATCTTGCCAGGTGACTGACTGCAGAAGGCTCTGGGCAGCTTCACTCCGGATGTCTGAAAGCCCCTCACTGGGCTGTGCGGCGGCTCCTGCAGGGCCAGCCCTAGCTCCCTCCAGGGCACTGCGGGAAGAGCCCCAGCTCTCCAGCTAAACCTGTGGGATGCGGCCTCAGCAAGAAAGGGAAACATCCATCTTCACACTGACACTGAGCGAAGAAAAGGTAAAACCCATAGCAAAGGAACCACGTTAGAGTTACAAACGTTAACAGTGGAATAAATCCAGAGGAAGGAACAAAAGAAAGATTCGAAACCAGCCTGGCCAACATGGTGAAACCCTGTCTCTACTAAAAATACAAAAATTAGCCAGGTGTGGTGGCGAGCACCTGTAATCCCAGCTACTCAGGAGGCTGAGCCAGGAGAATTGCTGGAACCCAGGAGGCGGAGGTTGCAGTGAGCCGAGATTGTACCACTGCACTGCAGCCTGGGCGACAGAGCGAGACTCCATGTCAAAAAAAAAAAAGAAGATATGAGCAGAAATGAATGAATGAAAGAATGACATACTGTAGAGAGGATCAATGAAGCCAAAATCTAATACATTTGATAAACCACCCCAATTAATCAAGAAAAAGGTGGAGACAAATCAACAAGAAGAGGGATGAGAAAAAGAACAAACTGCCCACCACGATCGCGAGGCCGGAGGAGATCACCAAGGGATCCGGGCACCCCGGGGGATGCTGCATGCCCGTGAGTGTGATACCTACACGAAGGAGGATTTTCCAAAAACCAGAAGTCCTATAGCCATTAAAAAATGGAATCAGTAGGAAATAAAAAGCCCCAAATAGAAAATAACATTCCTAGATGTTAACTTGTTTTACCAACAAGTAAGAACAGTTTCAATTTTATAGAAACTCTTCCAAAGAAAAGAAAATTAGAAAACATGCTTCCCTCTCCTCCCATTTGGTTGGTTTATTTTTATTTGAGACAGGATCTGGTTCTGTTGCCCAGGCTGGAGTGCAGTGGTGCAATCTCTGCTCACTGTAACCTCTGCTTCCTGGGCTCAAGTCATCGTCCTACCTCAGCCTCCTGAGTAGCTGGGATTACAGGTGCGTGCCATCACATCCGTTTAATTTTTGTATTTTTTGTAAAGGTGGGGTTTCGCCATGTTGCCCAGGCTGGTCTCAAACTCCTGTGCTCAAGCCATCCACCCTCCTTAGCCTCCCAAAGTGCTGGGATTACAGGGGTGAGCCACTGCGCCTGGCCCACCCCGTTTTATAAGGCGGTTATAACCTTGGTATCAAAACCAGATAAGGACAATACAAGAGAGATTTATAGGCCAGCTGTATTCAGAGCATAGGTGGAAATCCTAAACGTAACAGAGCTGAACCCACCATCCCATCTAACGCTCCTGGGGTGCCCCCACACATCCTGGTGGGAGCCTCAGGCTGAGCTGCCCCGATCCCAAGGGCTCTGCCACATGGTTCCCCAAAGGGGCCAGAAAGACACATCAGAAAGTTGGGGACAGGGTGAGGAAGGCCATCATCCTTTGGAGCAGATTTGGCCACCTGGAGATGAGAAGAGCCAGTTCTGCAAAGTACCCTCGCTCCCTTCTTCACCTCCCTTTCACTTCCCTGGGGTTGTACCTCCCAACAAAGCATCCACACCCAGACGTCTCCCCAGGCTCCCTCTTCTTGGAGACCTGAGCTAAGACAGTAACTAAGCTGGGCTGGTTACAGTCATGTGAGATTGGTTTAGCAGTAGATAACTGATTCATAAAGTTCTTTGTATGAACATATTAAAAGAGAAGAAGATGTATGACCTTTTCAGTAACACAGAAGCAATTTCAGAGAAAACGATATCTACGTAACAACCAGAGCAGCGAGCACATTCCTTTTGGGTCGTGATTCAAACACATCAACTGTAAAAGAACATGTTTGAGACAATCAGGGTTATCTGACGAGGGATTAGGTTTTAGATGACATCAAGCAATTGTTAGGAATCCTGTCAAACATGAGAGGGAATTTGCGCTTATATAAAGAAATGTTAGATTTGTAAGAGAGGTACCTGAAGTGCGCGGGGGTGAAATGACGTGGCGTCTGCGCTTTGCTTTAAAATACTCCAGTAAAGAAAAAACCAAGAGAAGCGAGAAGCAGGGCAAAATCCTCCTAATTGTTGGATCTGGCTGATGAGTATGTGAAGGTCTCATTGTTCCATGGTCTCTACTTTTGAGACTGTGTAAAAATTTTCGTGATAAAAATAAACTCAATGAAGTAGCATTTGCCGCCACCGTAAAAGTGACACCCAGTGATGGGCACATTAAGTGCTGGCTGGCAGGGGGAGGGCGGGGCATCCCTGGCTCTGTCCCCGTCACCCATGACCTGCACGTTCTGGCAGTGGTGAGTGCCCAGTGTGTGCTGTGGGACAGAATTCTCTCTCAACCCCCCACAGAGGATCCTCTCCCCAACCTAACTCCAGCCTGGGAGGGCCTCGGGGGTCTATGGCACACTCTGCCTGCCGGCTTTGTTCTGGAAGGGGCTGGCAAGGCATGGCCGGCCCCACGTTCCACTCTGAGGACAGCTCGGGGGTCTGCGGGGGACCATCCTGTCTAACCTGCTGACCTCGAGGAGAAGCAGGGCGAGGGCTTAGCGCAGGCACATTCCCTGCTGAGCCGCAACAATGCCGCATCCGCCCTACACAGGCGGATTTGTGTGTGAGGCCCGCGGGGCCCTGGAGTGGAAAATTGCAGCGCCGGCCTTTGTGGGGCAGACTGCTGGCGTTATGGGAATCCTTTAGATGAAGCGAATGTCGCCTTTGTGTGAGGGGCTGGCATTGAGCTCGGGTGCAGCGGAGCGGCAAATCGCTGAGGACAGGCTTAAGCTGGGCCTCAGAAACAATGCCGGGAGCAGAGGAACCATCGCAGAGGCCGGGAAAAACCTCCCGACAGGTCTCGATCTGCAGAGATATTCGAGAAAAATGATCTCCGAGACAGTGGCTTACACACCCCCCGGCACACACACCATGGACACACACCACATACATCACACACACACCACACACCACATATGCAACACACACATCACACACACCACACAGACACACACCACAGATAAACCACACACACACCACACCCCACACACATCACACACCAGATACATGACACACACATCACATACACCACACAGACACACACCACAGATAAACCACACACACTCCACACCACATATACAACACACACATCACACGCCACACAGACACACACCACAGATAAACCACAAACACACACCACACACCCCACACATATCACACACCAGATACACGACACACATCACACACACCACAGATATACCACACATACCCCACACACCCCACACCACATATGCAACACACATCACACACACCACACAGATACACACCACAGATAAACCACACACACACCCCACATACATCACACCAGATACACAACACACACGTCACACACACTACACAGACACACATCACAGATAAACCACACACACACCACACTGCACATACATCATATACCACACACACATCACAGACACACCACACACACCACACTCATCACAGAAACATCACACACCACACATATACCACACACACATTCTATACACCCCACACATCACATAAACACCACACACACACCACTCACATCACACGTCATATATACACCACACACCACACACCCCACACATCACATAAACACCACACACACCACATACCACACACATCACACACATACACCCCACACACCACACATATCAAATACACACCACACCCCTGCACATGCTCCCAGACCGGTTGGAGCCCTGCCCTCGCACCCCAACTCCCACACATCTGCCCCTCTGTTCCCTTGGCCTCTGGCCCCTTCTCTACCCTCAGGAGCCCTGTGCAGCCCACACTGAGTCCTGCCCAGCCCCTGGGCCAGGAGAGACGGTCCCCCTGCCATCCCCAGCGCTGCCCACCCTGCAGAGCATCCTCAGGTAGCCAGGCTCCACACCTGTGACAGGCCTGAGGCCCCGGCTGCAGGTCCCACTCGGCTGCAGTTCCTGCCGAGGCAGCCAATGGCCTTGAGGCCTCTCCCAGGTGGGACGGCCCCGCGAGGACTGGTGGGCGCAGGGGCCAGCCCTGCCCATCGCCTTGCTCAGCTGTGGGAGGCATGTGGCTTTTCTTTCTCTGATCTTTGGGAAAGTCTTACTTTTTCTTCCCCGAGGGGTGAGAGTCGGGCCTGTGCTGGCACTGCGCTGAGCCAGGCATGCTGGGGTGGCGCCTCCCTTGCTGGGGTACAGATGGCCTAGATGGGGCCCGTGTGGAGGCTGCGTCCCTCCGACCCTGCCGCCTGCGCAGTCCCTGCATCTGTGTGGGGGGACCCAGCAGCAGTGGGCCTGGGTGGGGCTGGGACCGAGGGTCAGGCCGGATGGAGCTGCTTGGTGGCACTCGGCCCGCATTCTCCCTGTGGCCACTGAGACCCCAGGTGGGCACTGGCACCTTGGACGATGCCCGGGTCCCCTCACAGTCCCTTCAGTTACCCCCCACTCTCAGCCTTCTCTGGAAACTGCAGTGACCCCCTCCCACAGCCCCTCAACCCAAGGCGGGTCCTTTGGGGCCCACTGGGCGCTCTGGCTGGGCCTACCCTGGGCTGGTCACGCTCACCAGGGTCTCAGTCCAGGGCA
Organism: Rhinopithecus roxellana; assembly: GCF_007565055.1. NCBI lineage: Eukaryota > Metazoa > Chordata > Mammalia > Primates > Cercopithecidae > Rhinopithecus > Rhinopithecus roxellana. The sequence goes on from NW_022144441.1 coordinate 13,275, forward strand.
CAGGCAGGGGTGACGGTGACTCTCCAGGAGGCCAGGAAAACCAAGAGACATCCAGTGAGGAAGGGCTGCCCGTGCTTAAGGACGTCCAGTGAGGAAGGGCTGCCCGTGTCCAGGGACGTCCAGTGAGGAAGGGCCGCTCGTGCCCAGGGTGACCATGTTTGCACAGACCCCAGTGTGCCTGTGGGGCTGAGCTGTTTGCCTACCCCATGCCCTCCCCAGGTGGGAGGATGCAGGACCAGCCTTGTTCTTGCCCTTCCCAGCCCTGGCCTGGGAGGCAGACACTTGACTCGCGGCCCTTGGCTTCCGTGCCAGGCTGCCTGGAGAGGTCAGCGTCTTCTGGGAGGGGGCCTTGGGGCCTACTGGGCAGACCTCTCTCTCCAAGATTCTTCCTGTCCCCAGGCGGACCTTCCCCTGACCCAGCTCACACCAGCCTGGGGCCTGTGTGCTGGGGTCGGGCTCTAGCAGGCTGTCCCAGGCAGGCCCCAGGGAGCCCTGTGCCACTGGGCAGTGGTGTGGGAGGCACAGGAAGAAGCTCACCTCACTCTTCAGACCTCCTGGCGGGGACCCTTGTTTCCTATATCCTCTCTACCTTGGGGTCCCAGCGTTGCTGGTGACAAGGCCGGCTGTAGGTTTTGGCTCAGAGGCAGACTGAGGGCAGAGCCAAAGGGCTCCAGGCCTCCTCAAACAGTCTCGGTTGGCTCACACTTGGAGGGCTGCCAGAGGCTGCTGGACGCCAGCAAGGAGCTCAAGGAGCCCTAGGCTGGTGGTGCCCCAGGGTATTTGACACCAGAGTGAGTCACGGTTTTGAATATTCCATCCTCCATACTGAAGAATTATTTTCAGGATAGTTGTGTAATAATCACGGATAATCATGATTTTCTTGATTCGTTCTTTAAAGCAATTAACAGAAAAAAGAATGCATTTCAATGTTAAAGATATTCAAATGCCGCGAATTCTTTCATGCATAAGCGAACATCTCAACTTCAGCACCACACCTCCGTTTGTGCTCCAGTGTCACAGTCTTACATTTGAAACACAGAATGAAAACACCAAGAGGTCATGCAGAATGACAGAACTGAAATAATTCCAGCTCGGTTTCTTTGTGAGTGCTGTTGTTGTTGCTTTTTTTATTTTTTTATTTTTGAGACGGAGTCTCACTCTGTTGCCTGGGCTGGAGTGCAGTGGCACGATCTTGGCTCACTGCAAGCTCCGCCTCCCGGGTTTACGCTGTTCTCCTACCTCAGCCTCCCGAGTAGCTGGGACTACAGGTTCCCGCCACCGCGCCCAGCTAAGTTTTTGTATTTTTTTAGTAGAGACGGAGTTTCACCATGTTAGCCAGGATGGTCTCAATCTCCTGACCTCTGCCCGCCTCAGCCTCCCACAGTGCTGGGATTATAGGTATGAGCCACCGCGCCCAGCTATGAGTGCTGCTTTTGTTATGTGAAATTTCTCGTTTAAGCACAGAAATATGTTGAACCACGGGGCTGGAGATAAGCACCCCTCCCCCAGTGCACCTGCACCCGGCCTTCAAAGCCGCTCCAAGCAAATGCAGGTGGCTGCGTCTGCAGTGTCGGGAGTGGCCCCCTGCCTGGCAGTTCACTGGACAATTTCCACTCAGCAAATGTTTACAAAAGGACAGGAAATAAAACTGTGCTAATGTGAAGATTACAGAAATATAGTCTCTCCCCATGACTCATGCGTTCCAGATCTGGGAATTCCCTGTGATGTCAGTGTGCCAGGGACCACAGACCGGGTGGCTTAAACGGACATTTGTTGCCTCACAGTCCTGGAGCCTGGGAGTCCAAGATCACGGGGTCGGCAGGGCCGGCTCCTTCCTCTGCTCGCAGACGGGCCTCTTCTTGCTGTGCCCGCATGTGGACTTTCCTCTGTGTACATGTGTTCTTGGTGTCTCTTTTTGGAATTTGTCCAGATTCCGCCCTGCCCCCCGTTTTTTTCTTGGCCGAACAAGACTGTCGCCAGGCTGGAGTGCAATGGCAAGATCTCGGCTCACTGCAACCTCCGTCTCCTGGGTTCAAGTGATTCCCCTGCCTCAGCCTCCCGAGTAGCTGGGACTACAGGCGCACGCCACCACACCTGGCTATTTTTTTGTATTTACTTTAGTAGAGATGGGGTTTCACCATGTTGTTCAGGCTGGTCTTGAACTCCTGACCTCATGATCCACCCGCCTCGGCCTCCCAAAGTGTTGAGATTACAGGCATGAACCACCGTGCCCGGCCGATTTCCTCTTCCTATAAGGATGCCAGTCACATGCATCAGGGCTCACCCAAATGACCTCCTTTTTTTTTTTTTTTTTTTTTTTGAGACAAAGTCTTGCTCTGTCACCCAGGCTGGAGTGCAGTGGCCAGATCTCAGCTCACTGCAAGCTCCGCCTCCCGGGTTTACGCCATTCTCCTGCCTCAGCCTCCGGAGTAGCTCGGACTACAGGCGCCCGCCACCTCGCCCGGCTAGTTTTTTCGTGTGTGTGTGTATTTTTTAGTAGAGATGGGATTTCACCATGTTAGCCAGGATGGTCTCGATCTCCTGACCTCGTGATCCGCCCATCTTGGCCTCCCAAAGTGCTGGGATTACAGGCGTGAGCCACTGCGCCCGGCCCCAAATGACCTCCTTTTAACTTAATCTCCTGAGAGATCCTATCTCCAAATACAGTCACATTCTGAGGTCCTGGGGTTACTACTTCAACATAGGAATTTTGGGGGAACTCAATTCAGTCTATGACACCTACTTGGTCAAATTTATTTGCAGGCTGGGCACGGTGGCTCACGCACGTAATCCCAGCACCTTTGGAGGCCAAGGTGGGAGGATCGCTTGAGCCTAGGAGTTCAAGACCAACCTGGGCAACATAGCAAGTAAAACCCCGTCCCTACAAAAAAATTACCAAAAAAATTTATCTGTGACCCCCAAATCAATACTTGCAGAGTTTTCCTGGTCATTCACAGATGCGTGCAGTGCTGAGACCTCTGTCTCCTTACACACGTTCCTGGCTGAGGTTGAATAAGGCAACACTATGCCCTCGTTTCAGCCTCACGGGGTCAGCCAGTGTCCTTTTTGAGGTCTATTGAGCGCCCCGATTTTTGGATTTCGTGTGTTTTGTTTGTGATTTTGCTTTTTAAAACGTCCTCAAGCCCAGTGCTGAAGACATGTGGGCTTGGAGGCATTTTTAAGTAAGTGGATGAAGCACTTCAGTCAAAATGCAGAAATTGTCCAAACAGATTCAAAACATTATCTAATTATATGCTGGCTACGACAGACACTTCAGATTCAAAGACACAAATAGGTTCAAAGTAAAAGATTTCTAAAAATATGCCATACAAATGGAAACCCAAAGACAGTTCTGGTTACTGTTTGGTTACTCTTCAGCTCTGCTTGGGGACATTTTAAACAGCAAAATCACCAGCAAAACACACAAAACTGCAGAAAGTAAGAAAAGCTGCAGCGTCTCACAGAGGAAACACGTGTTAGAGACGCTTCCTTCAGGCTGAGCTACAGGGCTGCTGGCCGTGAGTTCAGTGTTAGTGAATCAACATTTATAGAGTCAGTAAAGCATCTTTTTTTTTTCTTTCTTTTTTGGAACGGAGTCTCGTTCTGTTGCCCAGTCTGAAGTGCAGTGGCACAAGCTCAGCTCACTGCAACCTCTGCCTCCCAGGTTCAAGCGATTCTCCTGCCTCAGCCTCCCGAGTAGCTGGGAAGACAGGCACGCACCGTCGTGTCTGGCTAATTTTAGTTTTTTTTTTTTTTTTTTTTTGAGACAGAGTCTTGCTTTGTTGCCCAGGCTGGAGTGCAGTGGCCGGATCTCAGCTCACTGCAAGCTCCACCTCCCGGGTTTATGCCATTCTCCTGCCTCAGCCTCCCGAGTAGCTGGGACTACAGGCGCCACCACCACACCCGGCTAATTTTTTGTATTTTTTGGTAGAGACGGGGTTTCACCGTGTTAGCCAGGATGGTCTTGATCTCCTGACCTCGTGATCCACCCGCCTCGGCCTCCCAAAGTGCTGGGAGTACAGGCTTGAGCCACCGCGCCCGGCCAATTTTAGTATTTTTAGTAGAGATGGGGTTTCACCATTTTGGCCAGGCTGGTCTTGAACTCCTGACCTCAGGTGATCCACAGGCCTTGGCCTCCCAAAGTGCTGGGATTACAGGCGTGAGCCACCATGCCTGGCCTCAGTAAAGCATCTTTACACAGAAACACTCATAAGACAGATGATGCACTGCTTGGCTGATGAGAACATTGGGACCAGAGGCTCACAGGACCCTAACCCTATGTCTCCCCTGGGAGCCGTGGTTCAGCAGTCCAGGCATCACTAATTCAGTACTCATCACAGCTTTATAGAATGTCCCTACCTCGAGAATCAACTGCTATGAATGCAGCAATTGCTAGAACTTAGCCCAGCAAAAGGGGAGGCGTATTTTGTGCTGACATGATTTTCACGGACAGTGGCTGGGAATCGGAAAGAGAACACTGCCCTGTCTTTGGCTTCATTCTGGTTTTTCATTTTCCACAGACATATCCCTCAGTGCACTGGCCATCACCTCCCCCTGCCCGCCGCCCGCGCACTGTGGCTTTGAGGCAGCATCTCAACACAAATTCCAGGAGGAGCCCAGGTCCGGAGCAAAAGGGTCTTGTTTCCCCAGAATCCAGGCGAATGGTGCAGAGCTCTGGCCGCGGATGCACTGAACTCAGCATGCATGTACTTGTTTATTTGTTTCTTGTTTGTCTCTACCCAGCTCCACAAAAGCAGGGACTTTGTTTAACACAGCGTTAAGAGAGGACTCAACCAGTGTGGAACATTGAGTGAGGATGTGTGCACAGCAGGCTCCGGGCCAGTGAGCGGAGGTTAAGGATCCTGAAAGTAGCAGGCTTTGAGATGTGGCGGGGGTGATCCTGAATTATCCAGGTGGGCCAGGAGAGTAATTGCCAGATGGATGTGATGGGAGAGACCTCACTGCCCACCACTGCCTTTGAAGGCGGAGGAGGGGCCACGAGCCAAGAAACACAGGTGCCTTGAGACGCCAGAGAAGGCAGGAAACAGATTCCCCTGAGCCTCCAGGAGGAGCCAGCCCTGCCAGTGTCTTGCTTTAAGTTGAATGAGATACATTTCAGACCTGTGGCCTCCAGAACTGTGAGATAAGACATTTGTGTTGTTTTAAGCCACAATCTGTGATTGGTTTATCAGCCACAAGACACTAATACAATGCCTAAACTCGGGGTTTGAAAGGACCCCTAGGGCCCTAGAGCCCTCTCTGTCCCCTGGTCCAGGACTTCCTGCTTCTGTTGTGCAGACTTAGGCTCACTCAGAAGGCCCCTGCAGGTCCGGCCAACCTTGTGGCAGGAGCCTTGATGTCCCACGACGGCCTCTGAGCTGCCAGGCCCTACAGCATGTGGTGAGGAGCACAACAGGTGTGAGTGCCTGGACCTCGCTCTGCCCCGTGTCTGAAGGACCTTGCCCCATCCTCGGCACCCAGAGCGGTGCAGTCTGTAGGACCAGATTGGAGCCCAGTCCCAGGTTGGTGCCTCAGCTACCTCGTCAGCCTGCAGTCCCCGCTGTTTGACCATGTGCAGGGCCAGCTGTGAAGGACAGCACAGCTCCTCCCTCCCTGCCAAACGTCAGGGACACTAAAAATACTGCCCTCAGTGCTCTGATGTTTAAATCATGTTTAGATGCAATGTTTAAAAAAATCAAAATGGGTCGGATACGGTAATCCGACCCATTACGCCTGTAATCCCATGACTTTGGGAGGCCGAAGTGGGTGGATCACCAGAGATCAGAAGTTCGAGACCAGCCTGGCCAACATGGCGAAACCTCATCTCTACTAAAAATATAAAAATTAGCTGGGCGTAGTGGTGTGCGCCTGTAATCCCAGCTACTGGGGAGGCTGAGGCAGGAGAACTGCTTGAGCCTGGGAGGCAGAGGTTGCAGTCAGCCGAGATTGTGCCACTGCATTCCAGCCGAGGCAACAGAGCGAGACTCCATCTCAAAAATAAATAAATAAATCAAAATGAATGCAAAAAAATTGTGGTGGACAAACTGTCAACATTGTACATAAAGGCAGGATGAGGACAATGGCCTTCTCCTTTTGCTTCAAGCTCCAGCATGGCTCCGCCCAGCACTGACCGCACGCCTGGCCTGGCTCGACCCTCCCCGGGGCCAAGCTGCATGCTGGCTTCCATCCCAGCGGCCTCTTCTTCCCCTTCCCTGTGCCCCAGAAATAGGTGGCCAGCACAGCGGGGCTGCCCGCTGCCTCACCCAGACCCTGTCACTGCTTGGATGTTGACCCCCAGCCTGGAAAGGTGGCTTTAAGCCTCCTTCCCTTCTTCCAAACCAAGTGACCTGGGCACGCGGCTTAACCTTCTAAGCTCCCGTTTCCTGGTCTATGAAGCGGGAATGATGCTGGGACCTGCTTCACAGGGTGGCTCTGAGGACCCACAGGCAGAGGTCTGGTGTAGGCTTTTGGGGGAGGCACCCGTCACTCCCCCCAGCGTTTCCTATCAGCACCTTAATTTGGCACTTCAGGGAATCGCTTCTCTGGAATTGTAACCTTGCAGGGCAAAAGTTGTCATTTCAAGATTTTTTGGGATCTTGTGTCCCTGGACAGTGCTGTAAATGCAGGAGGAAAGGTCTGGTCCTGGGTGCTGCTTACAACAGAGGTGCCCCGTGGAGCACACCTTGGAGCCCCGCTTTCAGCCCTGATCCCACCTGGGATGTGTCAGGTCTGATCCTCATACACTGGGGCATCTGACCTTTTGTGGTCTTCTGAGCCCATGGGCTGGAGATGAATTTGCAAAGCCCGGGAGTGTCCTGGGTGTGTGCTTACTCCACACGCATGAATCTGTTAGAGGCTGAGTAGGAACTGGGAGGCCTAAAGAGGACTAAGCAACTTCCCACAGCCTGGACCGAACACTAGAAAAGCTAGCCTGGGAGAGGGGGCATGGCCTCTTCCCAGCCTGGCGGGGGGGGGATGTGAGGGAGGACCATGCTCCCCAGGGCCAGTTTACCCCAAAATATCAAAAGACTTAAAACTAGGAGTGAGCTTGGCGCAGTGGCTCACGACTGTAATCCTAGCACTTTGAGAGGCCAAGGCAGGTGGATCAGCTGAGGTCAAGAGTTTGAGACCAGCCTGGGTTTTCACATGGTGAAACCCCATCTCAACTAAAAATACACACACACACACACACACAAAAAAAAAAAAAAACAATAGCCAGGGGTGGTGGCAGGCACCTGTAGTCCCAGCTACTCAGGAGGCTGAGATGGGAGAATTGTTTGAACTTGGGAGGCAGAGGTTGCAGTGAGCTGAAACCTCTGCATGGTCTGGGTGCCAGATGTGGGCGCCACTCTGGGCGACAGAGCAAGACTCCATCTCAAAAACAAACAAAGAAAACTGGCAGTGCCTGGACACTTAGTGAGAACTGGACAGGGGCCGTGGGTCGAGGAGCAAAATAATCACCAGGACTTGCGGATAACAGGATCATGTGGGTGGCAGGACCGCATGGGTGGCGGGGATGTGGGGACATGTTGCCACCCTGACAGGAGCAGCCCAACCCAACAGCCACGGCAGGTCATGCCACAGAAGCTCGAGGCGTTACAGGGGATGATGGCCATGGGGCTGGGCGTCCAGGGTGGGCCACAGAGGGAAGCTCACTACCTGGCACTTTCATCTGCACACAGCCCAGCCCGTCTCCCTGTTGGAGGCACGCAAACCGCTGGAGGACAAGCATGAAACTCAACAGAGCTCCCCCAGGTGCTGGAATTATGGCACCTTTCAGCTTCTTCTTCAGGAGTTTTTACAAGCATGCATACTTTTATAAGTGGTGAGCGTAACAGAGGTTCAGAGTCACTCTGCTTTGGAAAACAGTGCATTCTTGCCTGGGTGCAGTGAGACTGAGGACGACGTGTCTAACCCCTGTGTCTGACGGGTGTGGGCTCTCTCTCCTCTGGCGACCATGAGGACCACCAGGCAGGACAAGGTGTGCAGAGAACTAGCATGGCCCCTGGCACGTAGCCCCTGCCCACTAACTGGGAGATGAGAAGCTCCATTGCTGCCCCAGGCGAGTATGGGGCACAGAGCTCCTCCTTGGGTTGTCTGCCCTCCCGGGAGCCCCAGGGTGCCCAGGCGGGCCTCAGCTGAGTCCAGGCCTCGGGGACAGTCGTGCAGCCCCTCCCGGGGCTGGGGGCGGGCACTTGTCCCAGCCACGTTTCTGCTGACTGAGCAGCCTTCTTCATGAGCTCATGCCCTTCCAGAGAAATCCCTTAATGCCTCCATTCTGCTGGTGGCATATATAGGGAGGGCTCAGCCCTAGCTCCACACTGCGCTGCCCAGAGGTCCCACTGACTCCTTCCAGCCTCCAGGTCCCCGTGGTACCAAAGCTGAACATGGACGTGACCATCCAGCACCCCTGGTTCAAGCGCACTCTGGGGCCCTTCTACCCCAGTCGGCTTTTCGACCAGTTTTTCGGCGAGGGACTTTTTGAGTATGACCTGCTGCCCTTCCTGTCGTCCACCATCAGCCCCTACTACCGCCAGTCCCTCTTCCGCACCGTGCTGGACTCCGGCATCTCTGAGGTAAGATGTGGCCCGTGGTGCTGGCCTCTCCTCACTGCTCAGAGGGTGGTGGCCTCGGTGGGTGGACACCGATGGACTCTGGTCTTGCTCCGTCAGGCAGGTGGCCTCGCCCCACTTCATCCCCTTGCAGAGGCTGGGCAAGAGCCTGTGTCCCCACTGCAGCCACACAGCAGAGCCTCCCCTGGCACTGGGGAGAGGTTGGACAAGGGAGCAGCCTGAACCCACCCTTGCTTTCCTCCATCAGCTCATGACCCACGTGTGCTTTGTAAGGCACCAGCCACATACTGGAAACCCCAAGAGCAACCCATCCAGGCATGTGTGGTGGCAAATGCCAGCTCCCGGGTTCCGCTGGTCTCCTGAGTCCCGGAGGCCTGGGAGCAGGTGGGGGTCATAGTCCTGAAAGCCAGAGAACAGGAGGTTCCTAGTATCTCCTCCCATGAGCTCGGCCTGCCCACGGCCAGCAAAGCTCTTGGCAAGTTTACTCAGGTGCCCTGTCAAGGCCAAAAGGACAGGCAATGCCCCCCGCCCCCCCCAGCCTCCTCTCTGAGCCACGGGTGAGCGGTGCAGAGCCTGCAGTTCTAGAGGGCCTGAGTCAACCCAGCACCTAAGAAACAGGGTCCTCCCCAGGGCTGCTGCAGTAGATATCAATGCCAGGGCGCAAAATGCCTCAGGGAGCCAAGGCTGAGCCAGGGCAGTGAGAGGAAGTTGTGCAAGTGCTTTTTGCAGAGGCAGCTGCGCAGGCTATCAGCAGGCCCCGGCTGCTTCTACAGACAGCATGACGCCAAGGGCAGTGACCTCATTCCACAGGCTGAGTCCAGCCAGCCAAGCATCACTAGCCAGACAATTGACCCTAATGGGCCAACCAATCCATAACAACCCCTCCTACCATAACCAGTAGCCAACTAGCCCATAACCAGTCAAACCGATCTATAACCAGCCACCTGACCATAGGCAAACAACCAGCCAGCCCACCAGTAGCATCCAGCCCCTCAGCTGGCCTGAGGGTTTGGAGACAGGTGAAGGATTGTGCCTGTCCGTCCAGGAGACAGTCACAGGCCCCTGAAAGCTCTGCCCCACTTGGTGTATGGGAGAAGAGGCCAGCAGGTGACCGAAGCATCTCTGTTCTGATAACCGGGGCCCGCCCTGTCTCTACCAGCCGCAGCAGGGACGGCACCCTCTGGGTAGCTCCACATAGCACGTTTGGGTTTCAGGTTCGATCCGACCGGGACAAGTTCGTCATCTTCCTGGATGTGAAGCACTTCTCCCGGAGGACCTCACTGTGAAGGTGCAGGACGACTTTGTGGAGATCCACGGGAAGCACAACGAGCGCCAGGTGAGCCCAGGCACTGAGAGGTGGGAGAGGGGGGCAAGGTGGGCGTGGGGACAAGGGGGTCATGGCGGGCACAACCGGCCTGCACACCTGCACGAGGTCTTCAACCCTGGGAGAGGGACACTCTCCGGAGGCCCCCGAATCAGGCCTGGCTTATCCCTGAGGGAGGGGCCATCCCACCTCAGCACAGCCAGCCCCTCCTAGTGACAGAGGTCACTGTTCCGAGTGAATGTGGCTCAGGGATCTAGGATAGGGTCCCTTCCTGGGTTGCTGCACCCAGCCGTCGCCAGCTCCATCCCTGTCACCTGGATGCCAGGGCGGTCTCAGAAAGAACCCCAGGAAGTGGGAGTGCCCCTAGTGGCCGCCTCCTAGCCAAGGTACATCTTCACACGAGCCCTACCTGAGGAAGGCCAGTCCCCGATGGCATAGCTGCATCCTCTGGGAATGCTCTACATGCATTGACACCCTCACCTCACAGCAGCCCTTGGGGACCACTGTCTTCATTATTCCAGGACACAGTTGGGGGAACAAGGAGGTCCTCAGCCTGCTGGGTCCCACAGCTAGTACTGGGCAGGTGGGATGGGAGCTTCTCCGCACAGTCACCCTGATGCTCCGCTCTTGCTTGGGTGGAGGCCTCGGGTCTCCGTGGTGTTGAGGGAGCCGGGGCATGGAGGCCCTGGTGACCTGCATCTCCTGGCAGAGCTGGGAAGAGCTCACGGGCTCTCACAGATGGACAGTGTCCTGCGGGGGCTGGAGAGCAGAGGGGCCGGAAGGTGGAACTCTTAGCCAAAGTCTCGGTTTCTTTTGGCTGGGGTCCTCTTTCAATGACTGGAGAAGGCAGTGCTGGGGGGTGAACCCTGACCTCCTCATGTGCTGCCCCTCCCTCGCCTGGGCTGGGTAAAGCCCCCACTTAGCCCCAGCACAGCCTGGAAAATGCTTCTGAGCTCCCAGCTCTTGGTCTTTGCACCCAGTGGAGGAGGAGGTCGGCCCAGGGAGTTGAGTCTGTGGCTTAGGGCATCCAGGGGACGTGGAAGCACGTGGGTTGTCTGGCCATGTTAGGTGGGGCTGCAGAGACCTGGGCTGGAGCAGTCCTGTGGGGTCTGGAAGGGGAAGCCTGGCTGAGGTGCAGGGCCTGGTACGGAATGATCCTGCGATTTTGGAGTGAAGCCACGGAGCGTGAAGAGACACCCCCATGCAGGGAATAGCCCGGCAAGTGGCCACGAGGCCAGGCTGAGGTCCAGAGAAGCAGGGGTGTGAATCCATAAATCCCAGGGACCTGGTCATGGGATGTGTTGGCTGCACCCGGCCCCTGTGAGAGCCCCTGCAGGCTGGCCACCTTCTGCGGTTGGTGGGCCTGGAGCAGCTTCTCTGGCATGCGGCGAGGCAGCCACCTGCACAGTGGTCCCTCTGACTGTGCCCCCCTACCCTCTCCAGGACGACCACGGCTACATTTCCCGTGAGTTCCACCGCCGCTACCGCCTGCCGTCCAACGTGGACCAGTCGGCCCTCTCTTGCTCCCTGTCTGCCGACGGCATGCTGACCTTCTCTGGCCCCAAGATCCAGACTGGCCTAGACGCCACCCACGAGCGAGCCATTCCCGTGGCGCGGGAGGAGAAGCCCAGCTCCGCTCCCTCGTCCTAAGCAGGCATCGCCTCGGCTGGCTCCCCTGCAGCCCCAGCCCATCATCCGGGGAGCACCCTGAGGGCGGGGTGTCTGTCTTCCTTTGCTTCCCTGTTTACCTTTCCGCCTTCTCACATGGAATGAGGGTTTGAGAGAGCAAGCCAGGAGAGAGCTCAGGGTCTCACGGTGTCCCAGACCCCGACACTGGCCAGTGGCGGAAGTGAACCGCACCTCACACTCCTTTAGATAGCAGCCTGGCTCCCCTGGGGTGCAGGCGCCTCAACTCTGCTGAGGGTCCGGAAGGAGGGGGTGACCTCCGGCCAGGTGCCTCCCGACACACCTGCAGCCTCCCTCCTCCGCGGGCCCTGCCCACACCCTCCCGGAGCTTCTGTGCGTCTGGCTCTCATGGCCTCTTCTCTCAGACCATCTTCCTCCAACCCCTCTATGTAGTGCCGCTCTTGGGGACAAGGATTGTCCATGAGAGCGCAGCCCGCGGCAGTCAATAAAGAGCAGGTGACACAAGCAACCCGCTCTCTGCTGGTGCTGTCTCCATGAGGGGCGGGAGGGGCACGAGGGCGGCGCCTGGAGAGGACAGCGGGGTCTCCTGCTCGCGTTGGACCCGGCGGCTTTCGGAGTCACGGGGTCGCCTGCATCCCTTCCTTCTTCCGAGCTCAGCGCCTCCCTCCACACTGGGCAGGAAGGAGAGGGTTTGGGGGGCAGAGCCTCTGATGGGGAAAGGGACTGGGGAGCGCTTCTGAGAGCTGGGGGCAGCGAGGGACCTGGAAGGGGCTGCAGGGAAATAGAGGGAGGCTGGGCTCCTTTTCCTGTCCATGCGGGCACCGGGGCGGGACTCCTGCCCTGGCCTCCTTCTGCGGGCCGTCCTGTTCTCTCGGGGGTCTGCGGGGCCGTCCTGTTCCCTCTATGGGGTCTGCGGGGCCGTTCTGTTCTCTCGGGGGTGTGCGGGGCTGTCCTGCTGCCTTCGGGGTGGGCTTTAAGGGCACTCGTGCTCTTGAGGGTCTGGGGAACTCGGCGGCTTCCCCTGGGCAAACCATCGTGGCCCGTGTTGGAGGCAAGAAGCTCGCCCTGTCCCCCTTCCCGGGACCAGACACTGGGCGGCCACGCCGGACCCCTCCAGACCCCGCCACGGGGAGGAGACTGGCCTGGGGGGGCAACTGGCTGCGCTCTACCGAGGGGGGATCCGGGGGGGCCAGAGGGACCCAGTGCAAGCAGATGCCACGGCGGTGGGGCCCTGCCAGCGCCCTCAGCCAGTAAAGCGCCCTCGACCCTGAGGCTGAAGTGGCACCGGGACCCTGTCGGCACCAGCAGGACGACCACCTACCGCCACTGGGGGCGAGAACCTCTGGAGAACACGTACACCGACCCCGGGCTTTCAAAACGTCAGCAACAGGCATTAGCGTGGGCGGCCATTGTGACGCCCAGTGACAGCCCGTGCCACAGCCACCGAACCGCACACAACCACACACCCACACACCACACCACACACCCAGACACACACACACATACAGACACACACCACACCACACACCACACACCACACACCACACCACACACACCACACTCCAACAACCACACACCACACACTCCGCACACAACCACCACACACCACACACTCCACACACACACCACACTCCACACAATCCACACACCACACACCACACACTCTGCACACACACCACACACTCCACACACCACACACACCACACACCACACTCCACACAACCACACACCACACACTCCGCACACCACCACCACGCCACACACGCCACACAACCACACACCACACACGCCGCACACACACCACACACCTCCACACAACCACACACACACCACACACCACACTCCACACAATCCACACACCACACACCACACACTCCGCACACACACCACACACTCCACACACCCCACACAACCACACCACCCACACTCCGCACACACACCACACACTCCACACAATCCACACACCACCACTCCGCACACACACCACACACTCCACACACTCCACACAATCCACACACCACACACTCCGACCCACACACCACACACTCCACACAACCACACACACACCCACCCACCACACAGCCACACCACCACACACACACACCACACACTCCACAACTCCACACAATCCAAACACAAAACTCCGCACAAAACACCACACACGCCACACAAAACACACACCAACACGCCACACACACCACACACGCCAACAACCAACAACACCACAATCCGCCACACACACACCAAACTCCGCACACCCACACTCGCCACACAATCCACACACCACACACACTCCGCACACACACCACAACGCCACACACCACACACGCCGCACACACACCACACACCACACACTCCCAATAACCCACACACCACACATCCGCCACACACAACACACCACACACGCCGCAACACCACACAACACACGCCAGACAAACACACACACACACGCCACACACACACACGCCACACACACCACACACTCCACACAATCCAGACAATCCACACACCACACACTCCAAACACACCACACACTCCACACAATCCACAACACACCACACACCACACTCCACACAATCCACACACCAACACCACACACGCACACACCACACACTCCACACAATCCACACACCACACACTCCGCACACACACCACACACTCCACACAATCCACACACACACACTCCGCACACACACCACACACCATACAATCACACAACCACACACTCCGCACACACACCACAACTCCGCACACCACACACTCCACACAACACAAACACACACGCTCCGCACACACACCACACATCCACACACCACACACGCGGCACACACACACACCACACATACCACACACCACACACTCCGCAACACACACACACGCCGCACACACACCACACACTCCACAACACACACACCACACACCCACACACACCACACACGCCACACACACACCACACACCCACACACACACCACACACCACCACAATCCATACAAGCCATCACACACACACGCCACACACACCACACACTCCACACAACCACACACCACACACCCACACACACACCACACACCCCACACACACACACCACACACACAACCACAACCACACACCACACACACACCACACACTCCATACAATGCACACACCACACTCTGCACACACACCACACACTCCATACAATCCACACACCACACACACCACACACACCCACACCCAACTACCACACACCACACACTCCGCACACACACCACACACTCCGCACACACACCACACACTCCATACAATCCACACACCACACACTCCACACACACCACACACTCCACACACACACCACACACTCCACACACACACACTCCACACAATCCACACACCACACACTCCACACACACACCACACACTCCATACAATGCACACACCACACTCTGCACACACACCACACACTCCATACAATCCACACACCACACACTCCACACACACACCACACACTCCACACATACCACACACCACACACTCCGCACACACACCACACACTACACACACCACACACTCCACACACAATACACTCCACACACCACACACACACCCCACACACTCCACACACAATCCACACACTACACACTCCATACACAACACACTGCACACACATCACACACTCCGTACACCACACACTCCACACACACACCTCATACTTCACAGATGCTACACACAGCACACACTCCACACAAACCACACACTACATACTCCACACAGACCACACACTCGCACCACACACTGTACACACATACCACACACTCCACACACACCACACCACAGCATACACCCCATGCATACACCCACCACACACTCCACACACACCACACTCCACACACACCCACCATACAGTCCACGCACCACACACGCCCCTCAGGACTCCGTGCCCTTTACTCTCTGTTCCTCCGGCCGGGCTGTGGTGTGAAGTGTTCTTAGTCCTGGGAGTGGCTCCCCTAGACTCTCCCCTCCTCCCTCCAGCAGGACCTGCCCGGCTGTTGTGCCATTGAGTCCCCATTTGTACAGGGGGTGCCCTGTGGTTGGCAACAACAATGGCCCACTGTGCTTTGGGGCTGGGGCTGGATGTTTTTGAAAATTGGGGTGTCTGGGGCTCCCTGCTCCTCCTGGGTCTGTCCTGGACCAGCTGAGCAGACGCCTTTGTCCTGCACAGCCTGGCAGCCATTGCAGAGGCGGCC
>NW_022144442.1:0-12396 GCF_007565055.1 Rhinopithecus roxellana
CCTACTTTATGCTCGGCCTCATCTAATACTCTAGTGTACGCCAGTCAAACTGCAAGGACTCTGTTAATACACAGCCTCCTCATGTACAAGGTGGGGAAAAGAGGCATTATTTTCACTGTTATACAAATATTCTGATGTGTAAATGAACCATCATTCATGTATTCATTCTCCTGATGATAGACAACATTTTGGGTTGTTTCCAGTTCTTTTCTATCGCAGACAATGCTGCAATGAACAATCTTGCACAACCCCGTGGTGCACATGTACAAGAGTTTCACTAAGGCAGCAGTCCTCAAAATGTGATCCAGGGACCCTCAAGGGTCCCCAAGGCCCTTTCAGAGGGTCCACATGAGCAAAACTATTTTCTTTTCTCTTTTTTTTTTTTTTTTTTTTTTTGAGACATAGTCTTACTGTCGCCCAGGCTGGAGTGCAGTGGCACAATCTGGACTCACTGCAAGATCCTGGGTTCAAGCGATTCTCCTGCCTCAGCCTCCCGAGTAGCTGGGATTACGGGCGCACGCCACTATGCCCAGCTAATTTTTGTATTTTTAGTAGAGACTGTGTTTCACCATGTTTGCCAAGCAGGTCTCAAGCTCCTGACCTCAGGTGATCTACCCTCCGTGGCCTTCCAAAGTGCTAGGATCACAGGTGCGAGCTACCACTCCCAGCCACAAAACTATTTTCATATACTTTTCACTCTCATCCTGTCAGGCGTATGCTGTGGAGTTTTCTGGAGGCTGTATGACACATCCACAATTATCTAAAAAGGCTATTAAAATACTCCTACCTCTTCTAATTATGTATCTGGGTGAGGCTGGAATTTTCTCATATACTTCAACCAAAACAACATATTGCAACACTTGAATACAAATAGAGATTCTAGCTATCTTTTAGTAAGCCAGACAATAAAGAGACTGTAAAATATGAAACAATGCCTCTCACAATGCCTCTCATCTCCCTAAATTTTAACATAAATAGATTTTTTTTCATAAAATGTGTTAACATCCATTGAGTTTATTTTTATTTTAAAGGTGATTAATAATATCTTAACTTTTTTCAGTTTGAATTTCTAATACTGTAAATATAAATAAATATAGCCCACATGAACAAAAGCTATTTGGGGTCCTTGATAATTATTATCAGTGCAGTGGCAGGATCACAGCTCACTGCAGTCTCCACCTCCTGGAATCAAGCAATCCTCCCAAAGTGCTAGGATTGCAGGCATGAGCCACTGTGCCCATCCTGATAGTTTTTAAGGTATAAGAGTCCTAAAACCAAAAATATGAGAAGTAGTGCCCTAGGGTATATAACCAGGAGTCGTATGACGTAGGGGCATATTCATCTTTAAATGGTAACTCTGATAACCACTGATGATTAAGTTCGTTTGGCGTCATTTATATAGAGCCCCCAAACAGCACAACTAAACTTTATACAGCTCAGAAATGCATGCATATTTACTAAAACTGAAAAAAAAATAGAAGGCAAGGTTAAGCTCAAAATGTAGGATAGTGGTTACCTTTCATGGAGAGGCAGGGGGATGGAGGGAGAAGGGGTAGATTGGACTGGTTCTTAGGTACAGCGTTTAGTACTGTGCTTTATAACTTACAGATATGCTGCATTTTCTTTCATATGTGTTCAATACTACGTACTGTTTTATTTACTAAAAATAAGAAAGAAACAGTTTCTGCCCACAAGAGGTTCCCTGTCTGGTGATTGTGAGTGGAAATCACATTCCTCTTCCCTCTGAGTTTCAGCTCATTGAGAAACTGACCAGGAATCAGATAAGCTGAAAGTCCAGGCTCTGTTATCTGCAAAGCTGGATTAGAGAATGTAGAGGCCAGTGGTTTTCTCCTCCTTGCCTACCTGATCCAGTTGGTCCTGTGCAAACCAGGGAGTCCCCTGCTGACCTCTCCCCAGGTGGCAGGATCTGTCTGGTGGAGGAGGAGACCCAAAGTTATGCAGGCGTTAGGGGATGGCACCTGTGAGATTAGAACCCAGATCTATCCTCCTCCAAGGGTGATGGCTTTGGCTGACCCTTCTGGGCCTCAGTTTCCCTTCTGTAAAAAGGGAATCACATATTACAGATGTGTCATGAGCACTAACTGCATATCTTAGCACAGGGGTTGGCTTTCCTCCTCCTCCCTTCAAGTGCAAGCTCAGGCTACACCCCTAGGATGACTGTACCCACCTCTCTGAGTTTGACTGTTCTCAGTCACTTTCAGGGACAGGATCTATCCAGAGAGGGCAATACTATGACTCATGTCACAAGCGACACAGCTCATTCCACATCATTCATTCTCCCATGTTTCCAGTGCTTACATCTTATCTCCTCACTGAGAAACTGTAGGGGAACTCCCCTCCCTCCCTCTCCTTCCTTCCTCCATTTATGCTGGGTCACTCGCAGGCTCCCTGCAGAGACTCACACTCTGGGACTTGAATCAAAGCCAGTCATTTACCCCAGGCAGCAGCTATGAGAAACCAGGTGGACTCTCCAAGCAACGAGCTAAGAGAAACACCCCCAAACCACCAGAATGGGCCCTCACACTGTGCCCTCCTCCTCTCAGACACCAGACAAAGGTAGGCTCAGCTGGGTTGCATTTAAGAGGCTGATGGCCCTGATCTGCAAGCCTGGTTTAGAACCTGCCCATTCAATTTGGTTTTGATTCTATTCAATTAGATTTAATTCCTTTCAACAATGAAGTGTCAGGTGCTGGGCAAGGCCAGTGTGTTTAAACCTCTGGGCCCAGAAAACAACTTTGTCAGTGACAATTCCAGAAGTGGAGTCTAATTCAAAGGTATTTTAACTGGGACAAGGAATGGAAAGAGAGGGAACTGCAGGCTACGTAGGTTTTGTCATGATTGAGGAATCAAGTTCTCGGCTCCTCCCACTGAGGCCTCCAAGCCTCACCAGGGAGATGGGGGATTCGCATCAAAGAGGCCAAGGCCACAGAGGGCTGGTCGCCCCTCGGTGTAGCTTGGAAACCTGTGTGTGCTGTGGAGCGTGAGCAGGAAAACCAAGGGAAAAAGAGCACGTCATGAGGGGAGACAGTTAAAGCTGTCCCTTTTAGTATCCTCCCTATTGGAAAATTCCAATTCTGACGTTCCAGTTCTTCTTCTTTTTTTTTTTTTTTTTTGAGACAGTTTCGCTCTTGTTGCCCAGGCTGGAGTGTGCAATGGCGTGATCTCAGCTCACTGCAACTGCTGTCTCCCCAGTTCAAGTGATTCTCCTGCCTCAGCCTCCCAAGTAGCTGGGATTACTGGCATGTGCCACCATGCCCGGCTAATTTTTGTATTTTTAGTAGAGACGAGGTCTCACCATGTTGGTCAGGCTGGTCTCAAACTCCTGACCTCAGGTGATCCACCCTCCTCGACCTCCCAAAGTACTGGGATTACAGGCGTGAGTCACCTCTTGCCTGGCCTCCAGTACATTTCTAATACATTGAAAAAATTTCCATCTATTTTGAGGGAGCAAGTCTGATCACAAGACAGTAGGAAGAGGTATCAAAGTGAGCGGGTGAGAATGAAACAAGTTACCCTAACTAGTAAATTGCAGGAGACACTGTACATGTCAGCCAGACCTCTAAAGAGACAAAACAAGATCAAGACAAAAAAACCAGCAGATCTGAAGGTTTACATTCTTGCAACCACAAATAGGAAGTGAGCTCAGAGCCCAGTGGGAGTTTAACAAAATAAAGTTCAAAGTGGAGGCTGCTCTGTGCATATTCCACCCCTGGTTGCCCTGGCAATGAAACATCTGCCTTACAGTAATGAAATCATATTGAGAAGAAACCCACAAGCGCAAGAGAGCATCTTTGCCTGCAGACTTGCTGTTGATGTTGCATCTGCCTGCAGCCACCACTGCTTTACTCACTGACAAGGAACCTAGCGGGAAACCCCAGAAACCCAGGCCTGGGAGGTCTCAGGAGCGTCACCTCCTGGAGGCCTGCTCAAGGGGGTTGGCCTCAGAGACCTGCACTCAGGAGGGGTCAGAGACAGTAGAACCTGAGGTCCACTCCTTGGCTAGCTAATTAATTCTTGAGCATGTCATGGAGAAGGTAAAATGAGTAAGATGAGATCCCTGTCCTTGAGGGGCAGAGAGAGTAGAGGTGTATGTATACAATTAGTTGTGATAGAAGGCCGAGTTGAGAGGGCAAACAGAGTCCTACAGAAACTCTTTTCCTCTTCATTATTATTATTATTATTATATTGAGACGGAGTCTCACTCTGTTGCCCAGGCTGGAGTGCAGTGACGCGATCTCAGCTCACTGCAACCTCTGCCTCCTACATTCAAATGATTCTACTGCCTCAGCCTCCTGAGTAGCTGGGATTACAGGCGTGCACTACCACATCCGGCTGATTTTTGTATTTTTAGTAGAGACTTGGTTTCACCGTGTTGGCCAGGCTGGTCTTGAACTCTTGACCTCAAGCGATCCGCCCGCCTCAGCCCCACAAAGTGCGGAGATTACAGACAACCATCGTGCCCAGCCTTCTTTTTCTTATATAGGTCGTGTTTTTATGGAAAGAAACTTAGCAAGGATGGGCCGGGCGCGGTGGCTCAAGCCTGTAATCCCAGCACTTTGGGAGGCCGAGACGGGCGGATCACGAGGTCAGGAGATCAAAACCATCCTGGCTAACACGGTGAAACCCCGTCTCTACTAAAAAAAAAAATACAAAAAACTAGCCGGGTGAGGTGGCAGGCGCCTGTAGTCCCAGCTACTCGGGAGGCTGAGGCAGGAGAATGGCGTAAACCCAGGAGGTGGAGCTTGCAGTGAGCTGAGATCCAGCCACTGCACTCCAGCCTGGGCAACAGAGCTAGACTCCGTTCAAAAAACAACAACAACAACAACAAAAAAACAGAAACTTAGCAAGGATGAAAATAAGCAACAGAAAAAAGGAAAAATCACTCAAGATCGCATCAAGCCAGAGCGAACCACCATTAACAGGTAATATTACCATTAAAGGTATAATCTTTTGCAAAAATGTTTTCTTATGCAGATAGATGCATATGTTAAAATATATATTTATTCTTCTATATAAACATTTTTTCTGAAACAAGATTATATTATATATAGCATTTTACCTTTTGGCATCTAAAAATATACCATAAGTATATTTGCAAGGAACACATATATACACTGGCGGCCGACATATTTAATATCTGCACTGCTTCCATTATTGACCTTGAAATAACTTAGCCAATCAAAGTGGAGAGATGGGAGGTTTGCTGTCCTTTCCCTCCAAGTACGAGTGCGGTGGTTCCAGACGGCAACACACATTGTGGTGCGCAGAGCCCTGCGCTGGTGTCGAATCCCGCTTAAGAAATCTCAAGGGGCATGGCAGTCTGGCTGGTAGCTTGATGTGACAGATACAGGGCAGAAGCTGTGCTGGGAGCAGCCACCACTCCCAGGGTTGCCAGAGCCCAGGATTTTGCAAGCATTTCCCAGAGGACCACAGGCCCAGGGAAACGGGTTGCTTGTGATCAACATAAAGGGTTACAGCAGAAACGGAGCTTGCACTTTATTTTGATACTAATGAGCGTCCATTGGGAGGCTGAGGAGGGAGATAGTTCTCTTAGAGCCTGGCGGTAGGAGATGAATGTCACTGTGTGTAAGACACCTGGAAGGAGGGAGACAGGAGAGCAGGAAATCAGTTCAGAGGCTGTTATCAAAGTCTGAAGAGAGACATTTCCTCCTTCCACAGGAGTTACAGAATCTGGGCTCAAGTCCAACCTCTCCCACTGATGAACTTGAATCAGTCCCTTCACTTTCCTGAGCCTTAATAGCTCACCAGTAACATGGGCATGAAAACAACCTCAACGAGGTATGAACATGTTTCACAACTTGATAGAAGTGGTGGTTGTACAATATTATGAATGTACTAAATGCCACTGGATTTTATACTTTAAAATGGTTAATTCTATGTTATGTGGATTTCTCCTCAGTTAAAAAACAGAATAGTCTGTAGGGTTGTTGTGAGGATTAAGTGAATCTGGTGGGTTTGTTTGAATAGTCACTCTTTTTCTTTCTTTCTTTCTTTTTTTTTTTTTTTGAGACAGAGTTTCACTCTTGCTGTCCAGGCTGCAGTGCAGTGGTGCAATCTTGGCTCACTGCAACCTCCACCTCCCTGGTTCAAGTGCTTCTCCTGCCTCAGCCTCCCAAGTAGCTAGGATTACAGATGCCTGCCACCACGCCTGGCTAATTTTATATTTTTGGTAGAGACAGGGTTTCACCATGTTGGCCAGGCTGGTCTTGAACTCCTAACCTCAAGTGATCCACCAGCCGCGGCCTCCCAAAGTGCTGGGATCACAGGTGTGAACCACTGCGACTGGCCTTTTTTTTTTTTTTTTTGAGACAGGGTCTGGCTGTGTTGCCCAGGCTGGAGTGCAGTGGTGTGATCTAGGCTCACAGCAACCTCTGCCTCCTGGGTTCTAGTGATTCTCCTGCCTCACCCTCCCAAATAACTGGGATTACAGATGCATGCCAATTTTGGTGTTTTTAGTAGAGATGGGGTTTCACCTTGTTGGCCAGGTTGGTCTCTAATTCCTGACCTCAAGTGACCAGTCCACCTTGGCCTCCCAAAGTGCTGGGATTACAGGCGTGAGTCACTGCAATTAGCCTGAATAATCACTCTTTTTTTTTTTTTTTTTTTTTTTTGACAGAGTCTCACTCTGTCGCCCAGGCTGGAGTGCAATGGCGCCTTCTTGGCTCACTGCAACCTTCACCTCTCAGGTTCAAGCAATTCTCCTGCTTCAGCCTCCCGAGTAGCTGGGATTATAGGTGCCTGCCACCGCCCAGTTGATTTTTTGTATTTTTAGTAGAGACGGGTTTTCACCATGTTGGCCAGGCTGGTCTCGAACTCCTGACCTCATGATTTGCTCGCCTCAGCCTCCCAAAGTGCTGGGATTACAGGCGTGTACCGCCGTGCCTGGCCCCGAATAGTCACTCTTATGTGAGCAAATGTGAAACTGCCTTTCCATCTGGCTCCTGGCCACAGCCTCATCCCAGTGCCGGTGAGAAGAGGGAGGGTCTCCACCTGCTTCAGTCAAGAGTCTCTGACTGTCTCCACTGAAGAGACAGTATCCCCATGGGTGCTGTACAACGTGTCCTAGAGCAGCATTCAACCTGGCTCCCACCATAGAGGACACCAGAGGGGGAAGCCACATCTGTGCTGGTGTGGGCGGGAGGACTAGAATCCCTCCTCCCAGAGCTCCTTCAGTGCTGGCTCAGCCGAGTGACCACCCAGGCTGCCTGAAGGTTCTTGCCTCCCCAGACCCCCAGCACCCAGCTAATGCCTCTGCTTTCTTTTGAGGGTCCCTCCCCATGTCCTCCCTGCTCCTGGTCTTCCAGCTCTTAGGGAGAAGCCATTCTGCTGAATTCCAATCCAGAACTTGCTTTCTCACTCACCACTAGTTAAGAGATGCATGTAAATCTCCTCCCCCCGACCTCATGCTCAATATGTCATTGATTCCAGGCTAACATTTTCTTTCACTGACTCATGAGGACAGATGACATCTGTCATTGATGGCTCCTCCCTCGTCTATCCCTGGTCTGTCATGGTTATCACATGATGAACTCTAGGAAAATAGTCATTGAGGAAAAATGGATGGCAGAGAACGAGGAAAAAGAGACTTTCTTAACATTTGTTCCCAAGCCAGACCATGTCAGCTAAAAGCACACCCAGTAGCCCTTTGCTTGCCAGCACTTTAGACATCTGGCTTTTCTGGAGGGAGCTATTGCAGGAAGACAGATGTAAAAAAGTTAGGGCTTTTCAGACTGCAGTTGGAAAAGGAAAAGGCCAAGAGGCCAGTCTCAAGCCCCTGTCTTCCTCCTAAAGCTAAAAGTGCCCATCACGCGGAAATGGCACAGCAGAAGAAACGGCAGTGACCTTGCCGTCCTCGTTTCGGCATGAAGAGCTTCTACCCATGCTTCTGGGAAGCTTTGCCCATCCCCCACGAGGAGAGTTAGGACTACCCTCGATTGTGCTCCTCAAGGGGTTGTGCCAAGGCTCCATGCGATGTCAGGTGTGGAAGAGCCAGCAATGGCTCCGCACAGGGCCCTTCCTCTCTCCCCTGCGGAAATGTTTCCATGAGGGTCGCTGGACCATCATGCGGGTTATGTGAATTGGACAGTCTAAGCTATGAAACAACCGGTGTTAAAAATAATACTCATCTGGCTGTGTGTAGTCAGTTACTTGTACCTATACCTGAGCTGTGAACTCTTTGAAAACAAGAATATTTGTGTTAGTTTTTTTTTTAAAAAGGAGGGCTGGGCGCAGTGGCCTCACACCTGTAATCCTAAGACTTGGGAGTCCCCCGAGGCAGGCTGATACAGGACAGAAGATCGAGACCAGCTCTGGCCAACAACATCGGTGAAACCCCATCTCTACTAAAAATACAAAAATTAGCCAGGCGTGATGGTTCACGCTACCCGGGAGGCTGAGGCAGGAGAATCACTTAAACCTGGTAGGCAGAGGTTGCAGTGAGCCGAGATCGTGCCACTGCACTCCAGCCTGGGTGACAAGAGCAAAACTCTGTCTCAAAAAAAAAAATAAAAGGAGCGTCAACACCTAGCAAAATGCTGGGCACAAAGCACACACTGACGGACACGGAGGGCGGGGGGACTGTCTTCATGCAGACCCACACCTGGGCAGGAGGGCTGGCACCTGGCTCTTTAGAGCAGCCTTGGCTAGCTTTGCTGGAGTCAAGGCCCCTGGCTGGCTGCTCATCTTCCCTTGTAGATGACTGTTGTCCTGCTTGCTTTGACCTGCTCCTAGCAGCTCTTGCTACCAACTCTACAGACTCCTGGCACCTCCCATCTGTTCACCCAGCATTCAAGCATGACCTGTTTCCTCAGTTCCTCCTACCACCCCCTACCAGCTTCTCTAACTGGACTAGTCCTTGCTTCCCCAGCACTGATCGCTGTATGACTGACACACGGTGTCTTAGCAAGCCAGGACAATCAATGGATATCCCATTATGGAGACCATCAATGCTATGGACTGCTGGGCGAGCGGTAGAAGAGAGAATATGGGGATACCTGGGTTCAAATCCTGGTTCTGCCACTAGCTAGTTGTGTGACCCTTACCAGTTGCTGAACTTCAAATCTCAGTCTTCTCATCTGTATATGGGTATTAAAATGAAAAAACCCAAACCCTATCTCATAGGGTTACTGTGAAGGGTAAACACTATGGCACACATTAAGTCTCCGGCCTTGTGCCCGACACTTGGCAGATTCTCAATAAGTGTTTGTTCTTTTCCCTTCCTTTTTTCCACCAAGATCTCTTCCAAGTCTAAAAGTCCACGAGCCTTTGAAACATATGTTCCCTTGTCAAACTATAACTTGGAAAGGTCAACAAGCTGCTAGAAAGTTTATCTTTCCCAGAGCAGCAAGGATCCCAGGTGACAGAAGCAGCCTGTGTGTCCCATATTACCCTGGAAAAGATCTCTCATTCCCTCTCCAAAGTCCAACTAATGAAGAGAGGGTGTTGTAGGCAATCAGAGTTCATAAACCACACTTGACTAAGCAGATGAAAGCAGGTTCAGTCTGCAGAGAAGCTGTGAGTGAACAGAAAGCCCAGAGAGGCCTGGGAATGCCCCCTGGGGTTCAGAGAGAGAGCAGTGACCTGAGAGTAGATGTGTCTGTAAACAACTGGGAGCAAATGGCTTAGCCAGGAATCCTCTGTGCTGGGTCAGGGAGGAGCCTGCAGCCTCCCACACAGACTCCCATGGAAACAGATAGGCAGAGGTGAGGGCAGCATTCACCCCGGCCCTCTTCTTCAGGCAGGTGAAATGGGTCGATTTTGGAGATGTCAAAATGAACAGAAAGAGGAGGAGCAGGAGGCAGTAGTGTCATCTTCTGTTAAGAGCAGTGGTTCTCAGAGCAAGGTCCCAGGGCTAGCTGCAACACAAGCAAATCTGGGGTTGCCAGAAATGCAGATTAGCAGGCCCTGCCTTAGACCTAATGAATCAGAAACTCTGAGACTCAGACCCCGCAACCTGCATTCTATTAACACAGACTCTGATGCACACTAAAGTTTGAGATCCATTGGCCAGATGCTTTCGTTCAAAAATGGGAAACTTCCTTCCTATTTTGAAGTGGTGGGAGATGGCACGACAATGGAATGGTCATAACCTTTAGAGACAAGATCTAAATTCAGATCCTGGCTCTGCCCCTACGTGGCAGTATGATCTTGGACAAATCCATCCACCTCCCTGCACTCTGATTTCCTCACGTGTAAGATGTCTACCTTGCAGGTGTGGTTAGGTTTAGAGAGAATGTAAGGGAAGCACTTTTCAGAGTGCGTGGCACGAAGTGGGTGCTCTCCATCACCACCGTCATCATAACCACGATAGCTGTGGACAAGCCCCCGGGTGAGTAAGAGCTGCATGCATTTAGGGAAAATTGCCAGGCCACATGGGACCCATCTTGCTTTCTGAGTGTTTAACATGTTGCTCAGAATGGTATTTGATGCCATGTATCACCTGGCTCCATCTTCATGAAGCTAGGAACCTAAAGACTTAAAGATAATACTTCCTTTTCAAACTTGATGAGGAACACATCTCTATCTAATTTGGACATACCAAGTGAAACCCCAGTTAGAAAAACCACTCTCATTATAATATGACCTCAGTGTTTTCTCACCCTACCCTTTTCCCTGTTCCTTTTGGGTAAATCTCTTAAGCACACAGTAGCAATGGGCAAATATTTATTGAGTGTCAAATGAGTGGATTGGCTCAATTTGACTTTAAAATGCCCTGCTGTTGTGCAATACGAAGAACCAAATTCATGGTTGGGCCTTTAGCCTCCTAAGCTGGAAACATGATGGGACTGACCACAGCACCCACGTGGGTAACACATAAAAATCTCGGGGAATCCGACACTGAGGGGGCTGTATGAGACCAAGTTGGCCAGCACAGGTCATGTAGGTGATGGTCTGAATTTACAATGAGATAGCTATGGCCATTAGTCCCTGATAAAGGCCCATGCTCCAATAAAGTTCAAAAGAGGTGGACACTGGACACACGTCCACTTCCCCACCTTCTTTTTATTATTATTATTATGAGACGGAGTCTCGCTCTGTCACCCAGGCTGGAGTGCAGTGGTGCGACCTCGGCTTACTGCAAGCTCCGCCTCCCGGGTTCAAACGATTCTCCTACCTCAGCCTCCCGAGTAGCTTGGACTACAGGCATGTGCCACCACACTTGGCTAATTTTTGTATTTTTAGTAGAGACGGGGTTTCACCATGTTGGCCAGGCTGGTCTTGAACTCCTGACCTCAGGTGATCCACCCGCCTTGGCCTCCCGAAGTGCTGGGATTACAGGCATGAGCCACTGCGCCCAGCCCACTTCCCCCCTTCCAAACCAGCTAGGGGTTTGCCCTTGCTGACCAGTCACTTGGTCCCATGGCCTCTGCAATGCAGAGCAAACTGGAACCAGTGCACCAAAAATGTCCTGCCAGTTTGCCTTCTAGGGGTGTGAATGTACATACTGCCCTTCCAGTTCTGGCCCGATGGGCTTAATTAATTCAAGCCCTCAGCATCTTCTTTTACCTCCAGATGTCTCGATAGTCTCCTGGGCCTCCCTGACTCCTATCCTGCTCATCTCTACTCATCCTCCTCACTTTCTACAACATCTAGCCCATCATGCCCACCCCCTGCTTACAAGATGAAGTCCCAATGCCTTGGCAGGGCATTCAAGGTCCTTTGCAATTTTGCCACAGCCTACATATCCATCTTTACTGCCCATCCAGTGCCTCAGCCACAACTGCCTCCTGCCTGTTAGCGCCCTGCTCACTCATACTTACTGGCCACTGAATGAAAGGCCCTTCCTCCTGTTGTCTGCCTGGAGGATTGTGGCACCTTTCCAGAACCTGCCCAAATGCAGCTTTCTGTGAAATGGGCCACCATCCCCTGGTGGCTTAGAGACAGGGCCTTGGTGTGTTGGTTAGGCTGGAATACAGTGGCTATTCACAGGTGTGATCGTAGCTCACTGCAAGCCTAGAATTTCTAATTGCAAGTAATCCTCCTGCCTCAGTCTCCCAAGTAGCTGGGATTACAGGCATGTGCCACCATGCCTGGCTAATTTTTGTATTTTTAGTAGAGATGGGTTCTGCCATGTTGGCCAGGCTGGTCTCAAACTCTTGACCTCAGGTGATCTGCCTACCTCAGCCTCCCAAAGTGCTGGGATTACAAGCATGAGCCACCACGCTGCTTCCCTTCCTTCCCTTCCCTTCCCTTCTCTTCCCCTTCCCTTCCCTCCCCTCCCCTTCCCCTTCCCCTTCCCCTCCCTTCCCTTCCCCTCCCTTCCCCTTCCCTTCCCTCCCTTCCCCTTCCCTTCCCCTTCCCTTCCCCCTTCCCCTTCTCCCTCTCCCTTCCCCCTCCGCCTCCCCTCCCCTCCCT
>NW_022144443.1:0-22533 GCF_007565055.1 Rhinopithecus roxellana
CCAGAACAGCCTTCAGGTGACTGCCTCCCTGGCTAAGAGCTGGTCCAGGTACAGCCTCCGAGAGCCAGAACTACCCAGCTAAACCTCTCCTGACACCAAACCAAGGACACCATGGCACATGGTAAGTAATTATGCGGTTTTAAGCCAATATGTTTTAGAGTTATTTGCTACATATCATTATAGCACTAATACACTCATCAATAAATATGAGGACTGGCTCATGTCTGCAGTCCCAGCACTTTGGGCGGCCAAGGCAGGAGGATCACTTGAGCCCAGGAGTTCAAAACTAGTCTGGGTAAGACAGAAAGACCCTGTCTCCATTTTTTTAATTAAAAAAAAATTTTAAGAAGTATAAAAGATAAATAATATGAAGACAAAGTGGCCAAGTGTGGTGGCTCACACCTGTAATCCCAGCACTTTGGGAGGCCAAGGCGGGCAGATCATGAGGTCAGGAGATCAAGACCATCCTGGCCAACATGGTGAAACCCTGTCTCTACTAAAATACAAAACATTAGCCAGGCATGGCAGCATGCACCTGTAGTCCCCGCTACTTGGGAGGCTGAAGCAGGGGAAATGCTTGAACCAGGGAGGCAGAAGTTGCAATGAGCCAAGATTGTGCCTGCACTCCAGCCTGGTGACAGAGCAAGACTCTGTCTCAAAAAAAAAAAGAGGACAAAGTGTACTAAGGGCAACAAATGCACAGGGGTGGGGAGGGATAATGTAATGGATCATAACCATCACCTCACTGACAAAAGAAGCGGGGGCTTCTTTTCTCGGGAAGTTTGCTGGTGGAGTTTGTAAGGATGATTTTATCTACACCTGAATGCCTTTTGTCAGTGTTGGTAAACTCTCAGTTTTGAACTATTGCTTCCGTCACATTTTTTCTCCTCCTGTTTGTGACCCCAATTACAGGTATGTTTGCTCTTTTCATTCTATCCCATATTTTTTTAAAACTCTACCCTGTCATTTCCTCCCTCTTGTCTCTCTGTGCTTCTGTCTGGACTATTTTCTTCTATGCCTTCCTTTTGTACATTTCCTGCTATCAGACCCATCCACAGTATTTTCAGTGTCTGTACCTTTCACTTTTCACAGAATTTCCACTTGGTTCTTGTTTATACTTTCCAGTTCTCTGCCAAAATTTCTTAATCTTGCCTTTTCGTTCCTTGAGCACATTCATCATGGATAATTCCATGATCAGGATCCCCGTGGGTCTGTTTCTAGCGTCTGATGGTCTGATTTTTCTCCCAGGTTTTCACCCATCTTGTCTTTTCTTACTCCAGAGCCCATTTATTGACTGCCAAGCACTGTGTCTGGAAAATGATAGAGATAATTTGATTCAGAAAGGAATTCTTTTTTTTTTAAATTGGACTGATGGAGCGAGACTCCATCTTTAAAAAAAGAAGAGTTTTAAAGTTTTGTTGGATAGTTTCAAAATGGATTATTGTTAGGTATGTAGGAAACAGAGTAAACAATCAAACAAAATGCAAGGCAGTTATTTCAGGAGACAAGTAAACAGCTTAGGTTTTGGCTTCATGACATAGAAACAACATAAGTGACTCTACTTTGGGTTGGTCTGTTGGAGCCTAGTACAGAAGACACTATGGCTCATCTATGAAGAATACTTACCTGATCATGGTGATGTAAGCATTGATTCATTGATATATTAAGATATTGGGAAGATGGGGAGGGGGATGAAAGAAGGTGCCTGTATGGACCATGGGGAGACTTCCCCTTTGCCCTCTGAATGTTCACTGAAAAATCAGCTCACAAAAAGTAGATTGATAGAAATGGAGGCCTGGTGCGGTGGAGACCAAAGAGGGAAGATGGCCTGAGGCCAGGAGTTTGAGACCAGCCTGGGTAACGTAACAATACCCTGTCTCTACAATTGGTTTTTTAAAATTTGTTTTTTTTTGGTTTGGTTTGGTTTTTTTTTTTTTTTTTTTTTTTTTGAGGTGGAGTCTCATTCTGTTGCCCAGGTTGGAGTGCAGTGGCACAATCTCCACTCACTGCAACCTCCACCTCCCAGGTTAAAGCAATTCTCTTGCTTCAGCTTCCCAAGTAGCTGGGAGCACCTGTCACCACCCCCACTAATTTTTGTATTTTTAGTAGAGAAGGGGTTTCACCATGTTGGCCAGGCTGGTCTCGAACTCCTGACCTCAAATGATTCACCCATCTCAGCCTCCCAAAGTGCCGGGATTACAGGCATAGGCCACCGTGCCTGGCCTACAATTGTTCTTTAAATAGGAGAAATGGCATACAAATTTGATATCCCAATGGGGTACAGATGCTTATGTACCCTACTTCTTAGAGGAAAGGGAGATGGGGAAATATGGATGATTTTAGGAGGATAATAAATGATTTTTAGGGGAATACAGCAGTGATCCCCAACCTTTTGGCACCAGGGACCAATTTCGTGGACAGGGGATGGGGATAATTTGGGGATGATTCAAGTTCATTACATTTATGGTGCACTTTGTTTCTATTTTTTACATTGTAATATATGATGAAATAATTGTACAACTTACCATCATGTAGGAGCCCTGAGCTTGTTTTCTTGCAACTAGACGGTCCTATATGGGGGTGACGGGAGACAGTGACAGATCATCAGGCATTAGTTTCTCATAAGGGGCACACAACCTAAATCCCTTGTACACGCAGTTCACAATAGGGCTCATGCTCCTATGAGAACCTAATGCCACTGCTGACCTGACAGGAGGCAGATCTCAGGCAGTAATGTGAGCAATGGGGAGCAGCTATAAATACAGATGAAGCTTTGCTGGCTCGTCCACACTCACCTCCTGCTGTCCGGCCCAGTTCCTAACAAGCCATGGACCAGTACCAGTCCACGGTCCAGGGGCTGGAGAACCCTGGAATACAGGATTTGAAGAACATACAATGGCCTGGGACAAAGTCTGTAGGGCCTGAAGAGCAGACAATGGTTCGTGACAAGTCTGTCCAGGTGTGTTGACGCACTTCAGGATTTCTTCCTGCAATATGGGTTCAGTGAATGAAAACCCAGGGAGGGGATCAAAGGTCATTGCTTTATTCTTTGGTGGGTTCGGAATTTAGGCAGGTAAAGGAACTGCAGACAATGACTTCATCCTGTGCTTGGCGAGAGACAGAAGATTGAGAGACGGGATGGGGTGCGAGGGACAACAGTCCTCCTTGGTGGGTCCATCAGGTCTTTACCTAGATCAGGGAGAAGTCTCTTTCAGCAGGTTCATCTGGAAGAATCTTTAAGTCAAAATACTCATTATACCAGGGAGCCAACTTCAGGGTGAGTTTCCCTGTGCCCCTTCGTGTACCAGGAAACTTCATTAGTAGGAAGGCAATAAATAATGTCTAAAACAGGGGGAAAGAGTCAAGAAAAAGTACTGAAACATGTTATTAGAAATATGTGGGAACACTGGGTGCAGTGGCTCACACCTGTAATCCCAGCATTTTGGGAGGCTGAGGCAGGCAAATCACTTGAGGCCAGGATTTTGAGACCAGCCGGGGCAATGTAGTGAGACCTCATCTCGACAAAAAATACAAGTTAGCCAGGTATGGTGGCACATACCTATAATTTCAACTACTTGGGTGGCTGAGATGGGAGGATCACTGGAGCCCAAGAGGTCAAGACTACAGTGAACTGTGATTGCCCCACTGCACTCCAGCCTGGGCAACAGAGCCAGACCCTATCTCAAAAACAGCAAGCAAGCAAGCAATATGCGGGGGTGGGGGATCCCAGCTTGTTGAAAGAGTTGAAAATGCTTACCTCGCCGGGCGCAGTGGCTCAAGCCTGTAATCCCAGCACTTTGGGAGGCCGAACGGGTGGATCACGAGGTCAGGAGATCAAGACCATCCTGGCTAACACAGTGAAACCCCATCTCTACTAAAAAATACAAAAAAAAAAAAAACAACTAGCTGGGCAAGGTGGTGGGCACCTGTAGTCCCAGCTAATGTAGTCCCAGCTACTTGGGAGGCTGAGGCAGGAGAATGGCGTAAACCCAGGAGGCGGAGCTTTGCAGTGAGCTGAGGATCCAGCCACTGCACTCCAGCCTGGGCGACAGATCGAGACTCCGTCTCAAAAACAAAAAAAGAAAAAGAAAATGCTTACCTCTAGAGAGTGAAATTCAGGTGAGAAGGTGTGAGGCAGGGATGGCTGTTTTTGTTAGAAGTGCTGTAATTATTTTAATTTTACAACTAGGTACATGTATCAGTCCAATAAAACAGAGGGAGTCTTTATTTTTATAAACTGATATATTAACAAGCATTAAAAATAATTAGCATGGGCCGGGTGGCGGTGGCTTATGCCTGTAATCCTAGCACTTTGGGAGGCCAAGGTGGGCGGATCACTTGAGGTCAGGAGTTCAAGACAGCCTGACCAACATGGCAAACCCCTTCTCTTACTAAAAATACAAAAATTATCTGGGCATGGTGGCGTGCACCTGTAATCTCAGCTACTTGGAGGCTGATGCAGGAGAATCACTTGAAACCCAGGCAGCGGAGGTTGCAGTGAGCTGCGATCGTGCCACTGCACTCCAGCCTGGGCGACGGAGCGAGACTCCATCTCAAAAAATATAATAATAATAATAATAGTAAACATGAAATTGTGGGAAACTGGAACATCAAAATCCTGCTAACAATGTGAATGTGTGCAAGTCCCATGGTTTCATTTCCAGAACATTTCAAGAGCTATTCAAATGTTGGAACACTTTTGACCAATTCTCTCACTCTAGAGCAGGGATCTATGCAGGCAAATTATGACCATGGGCCAAATCCAGCCCACTATCTATTTGAATATGATCCATAAGCTAAGAATGGTCTTTATGTTATTTTAATTGTTGAAAAAAATCAAAAGAATAACATTTTGTGAGCATAAACATGGTAAGGAATTCCAAGTTTGGTGTCCATAAACAAAAGCATGTCCCCACACAGCCTTGCCAATGCATTTGCACAGGACCTGTGGCCGCTTTTGTGCTGCAAAGGAATCTGCAATAGAGCGCTCATGACCCACAGAGCTGAGAAGACTTTGGTCCTCTGCAGAAGCAGCCTGCCCATCCCGGTACAGTGGGAGGCAGCATCATCCAGGAGGGCGGCTCAAAGCTGGACTCCTCTGATTCCTGGCTGTGAGACCTCAAGTTTCCTACTTGTCTGTAACATGGTTTTCTCATCTTAAAGCAAATATATTATAGTACCAACCTTCTGGGGCTGCTTGTGACGATTCAGTGAATGAGCCCCCATAAATCAGAGGGCTCCCGCACTTGGCGTAGGAGAACTGCCACTGCTTCCCCATGGATATCAGTAACACAAGCAACAGGTGTGTGCACAAAGATTTACACAGCTGGCATTGCCTAAGGCAGGGCCAGGACACCCGGGCGGCCTCACCCACAGCTCCGGCAGCAGCAGAGACCCGGGGCCAGTCCACGAATTCATGAATAGTCCATTTTGCTATGCTGTGATGCAGACATCCCTAAAAATCACTGCACTCTGCAAAGTCATGTGAGATGGCCCCGCAGGCTATGAGGGAGACAGAGTTAGGGACTTCATCAGCAAGACATCTACGAAAGACTTGAACCTAACAAAAATGATAGCAAGGCCGGGTGCAGTGGCTCATGCATGTAATTCCAGTACTTTGGGAGGCCGAGGTGGTGGATTACCTGAGGTCAGGAGTTCGAGACCAGCCCTGGCCAACATGGCAAAACCCCATCTCTACTAAAAATACAAAAATTTGCTGGGCATGGTGACAGGCACCTGTAATCCCAGCTACTCAGGAGGCTGAGGCAGGAGAATTGTTTGAACCCAGGAAGCACAGGTTGCAGTGAGCCGAGATCGCACCACTGCACTCCAGCCTAGGCGACAAGAGTGAAACTGTCTCAAAAAAAATAAAAAAGATAGCACAGTTTTATATGTTAAATGGTTTAAGAAATACATACACGCTAAAATTAATATGGTGCTTCCCTTTAAAAAGACTTGAGGCTTGTTGAGGAAGTGGGCATTGGGTTGTGAGCTGGCTGATCTGAAATTGGGGGGAACATTTCTAGCACAGAGCTGGATGGATGTGACTCAACACACCCTATGACGGAGGGCTGGAGGGTGCATGGGTGGGGTTGTGTGTTCCTAGGGTGTGTTGCGAGGGTGGGGTTGTGTGTTCCTAGGGGTGTGTGCATGGGTGTGGTTGTGTGTCCTAGGTTCCGGTCAGCCAGGTGCCATTCTCTGCATTCGCCAGCATTTGAGGACAAAATTGTGCAGAGCAAATGTTGAACTTTGAACTCATGTTGTGCTCCAATTGTTCCCTACTCTAGCAATTGTAGATTGCTATTGGAGGCAATTGAAGCAAATTCATTTTCAGAACAAGCTGTATAGCGGAACTGAAAGTATCATATCCCTTGAGGACTCCAGACATGTTGGGGAAGGAGAACGTTCTAGAAGGTGGCATCTGCAGATGTCAACATCAGCAGCAGTGCCAGGAGGGGCTTTGCAGGGCCACAGGGCAGCAGCTCCATGCAGGCTGGCCCCATCCCAGGCCTGGTGAGCTCTCCTGGCTGTGTACTCAGCCCTGAGCCTGATGACCCACACCAGGTGCACAACCTGCTGTTTACCAAGCTCTCCCACCCACACCAGGGTGCTTTCTGACAGCCTCACAGGGACAAGTGCAGGCATCATTCGTCCACATTTGACAGAGATGGAAGAGGGGGCTCAGAGAAGCTGATTACTTGCCTGAGGACACACAGCCTGCAAAGCAACGGTGGCGCTTCCACATCCCAGGCTCTGGCTGACCCTCTGCCTGTCCTCCTATGTAGTAGGTGGGTCCTCGTCACCAAGCACTGGGATAAACTCCGGATAAACTCCAGGGGTCAGGCTCAAGGCCACGTGTCCAGAGGCAAATGCTGCAAGAAGAGAGGTGCAGGAAACCCAGGTAACGAAAAGCACCTGCCTCGAGTGAGCCCCCTCCAGTCCTGACACCTGTTCCTTCTTTCAGTGGAAAGGACAAGCCGCTGTCCATACTGCGCCTTTAATAATCACACCCAGTGAGGCTGAGGAATGTTTCTGGAACAGCCAGGATGTGGGCATCTTTTGTAGCAGGATTGTGCCACATGCGGTTTCAATCCTGAGTCAGAGGCCTGAGCAAGCAGCTTGCAAGATGTTTGAGGAGCTTAGCATTGACTGTGGCAGGCGGGCAGTTGATTCTATGATTAAAAAGGCCTGACTCCCCCCTACATCTGCCCTTGACTCTCAGGGCACACCTGGGCCCTCAGGCTCTCAGGCCAGGTGTGCTCAGCTGAGCTTGGCCATTTCTCCTCCCTCGCTCCACAGGGTAGTCAGTCATTACACATCCCACGTGGCCTTTGGAACCAAGCCTGCTCTGCTGGGATATGCTTCAGGGACCTGAGGATGGAATACTCACCTGGGCCAGTGGACACACACACAAACACACACAGGGAGAGGGAGAGGGAGAGGGAGAGGGAGAGAGAGAGAGAAGCAAAAACTTTGTCCAAGAAAGGCACAGATGCATTTATAACCAGATTCCAAGGTCAGCTGCTTGGAGCATAAAGCGAGGTCATGTTCTCTTGCTTCTTGGATTAGGTAATCTCTCAAAGAAATCTCAGGGTCCTCCTTCCAAATAACTCCAAGACCCCCGGCCCAGCGGATGCTCTCTCAGTCCAAAGGTCAAGCCCTGGTCACAGCACCTCGAGGAGACAACCAGACAAGTCACCTGAGTGTCAGTTGCAGCGGCCAACACCACAGGGTGTCGCTGTTAGGAAAGGTACCCTCCCGCTCCAGCTCTGCAAAGTCCCCCAAGCTCACGGCCAGAAATCCTCAGCCACCAGGCAAGGAGCTGGCCTGGCCTGTCTTCCTGGCTCCTCTCCATCTCAACTGGACCCACAACATTGAGTCCCCTGGGAAAAGAGCATGGCACGCTGACCATACTTCTTAAGGCTGCCCAGTCACAGCCCCACCCTCAGGCTCCCCAGCTGGGCCAGGGCGGAAGACAGGCTCCCCTCTCTGTTTCAAAGCCTTCCCGCAGCGCCCCCCTTCACCTCCTGTGCAGGGATCAGTGCTGCTGCTTTCAGGGGAAAACCACAGTCACCCTGTATGAAATCTGAGGACACACACATACAGCTGCGTGGTGGAGGGTGTCGTGGATCTTTGTCACTGCTATGAGAATCTTGCTCCCAGCTGCACTCCATCTGATACCTGCTGGAGGTGTGCACTGCATCAGGTGAGGCCACCATCCTGCCCACCTGTGATCCAAAAAAAAAAAAAGATCTGCAAAAAGAATGGAGATCTGGAGTCGGCCTGTGTGATGGAGGAGAAGCTGCTGCCGTCCCAAGCCTCCGAGGCAGAAGTCAGTGGCCCAGACTCAGGGCCTAGTTACTGGCGTGTGCATATACACGCACACACGTATGTGCAGACTCGTGAGTGTGTGCATATGCACAGATATGCATCTAGGATGTGTGCAC
Source organism: Rhinopithecus roxellana (assembly GCF_007565055.1). NCBI lineage: Eukaryota > Metazoa > Chordata > Mammalia > Primates > Cercopithecidae > Rhinopithecus > Rhinopithecus roxellana. The sequence continues at coordinate 8,448 of NW_022144443.1, forward strand.
ACGTGTTCACACAGAGGATACAACGAACTGCTACGTTTCCATGTGTGTATATATTATATATATTTACTGGTTTGTATGTATGTGCATATATACTGGTATATGTGTATAGACTATTATGCATGTATGCATGTATACATATTCTGGTATGTATGCATGTGCATATATAGAGGTGTATGTATGTGCATGTATTCGTATCTATTTACTAGTATATATGATGTGTGTACTGGTATGGATGTGTGGGTATGTACATTTGCTGGCATGTATGTATGTGTTTTGCTAACACACACGTGCACAGGCAGAATGCTTCCAAGGGACCGCACAGCCTCTAGTTCACAGCCCCCACCCCTCCCTTTGCCCCTACACTCTCCCCTGTCTGAGCCGCACTCGCATGAAAGGGTGCAGGTTCTGACCTGGCAGCGCCACCTCCTGGACACCTGGGGATTTCAGCGCCTGCTTGGCCACCAGCACCCAGAGGGAAAGATGAATCTGAGGGAGATCAGGCGATGGGGCGCTAAGTGAAGTCCCCAGGGTCACAGGGTTCTCAGACGGCCTGAGCAGTCCATTTGCAACTCTATAGATGAATTCCAAAGGGCCAGAATCCTTAATGAATCAGGGACTCCTCCACCTCGAGGTGGGGAAGACTCAGCCCCAGGGGAGTCAAGTCTGGGTGACCCCAGGAGGGACAGGGGAACTTGCTGGGCAGCTGGCCCTGTGCTGCCACAGCTTGTCAGGGAGGTTTCTACAGCCTGTAGAGGGAGGTGGGTGGTGGGCGCCGTAAGCAGAGGGAGGGGAGGCTCCAGGGGGTCTGGATGGGGTGCTCAAGGCTTCGGGGAACCTGGAGTGGAAGAGAGTTTTAGAAGAAGCAAGCCAGGGCCAGCCATGGTGGCTCACACATGTAATCCCAGCACTTTGGGAAGCAGAGGCGGGCAGATCACCTGAGATCAGGAGTTTGAGACTAGCCTGGCCAACATGGTGAAACCCCATGTCTACTAAAAATTAAAACATTAGCCAGGCATGGTGGTGTACTTCTGTAGTGCAGCTACTCAGGAGGCTGAGGTAGGAGAATCACTTGAACCCAGAAGGCAGAGGTTGTAGTGAGCCAAGATCATGCCACTGTGCTCCAGCCTGGGTGACAGAGTGAGACGCCATCAAAAAAACAAAAAAACAAAAAAAAAAAAGCGCTTTAAATAGGACAAATTGAAATCCTGTCCAGTGGAATAGCACCTCTGAGGTGCTCCTGCCAAGACAGATAATGCAAATCAAATCCGCAGGGAGCAGCAGTCTCTCAAGTGGCGGCCCAGCCCACAGAATAACTGGCCCTTAATCTTCGAAAGTGTCAAGGCCATGAGAGTCAAGAAAAGACTGAGCTCAGCTTCAGACTCCAGGAGACTAAGGAGATGTGACAACCGAAAGCCACATGCCAATTTGAACTGGGTGCATTCACTGTGAAGAAGCCATCAGGCCACTGGGGAGACTTGAACAGCAGCAACGCGCCCCCGTGAACTTGAGTTGTGAGTGAAGGTTGTTCTGACTGACCATGTAGGAGAAAGTCTGTATTTGTAGGAAATACACGGCAGTATTGAGGGTGATGGAGTATCGGAGGTGGAGTATTAGGGAGCAAGTGTTGACAATTTACCCTGAAATCGTTCAGGAAAATACATGATTTGTGCTGCAGTGGAAGCTTTTCTGTAAGTTGGAGATTATTTGAGATTTTTTTTAAATTACACACACACACACCCACAAAGCTATCTCTGGCAAATTCCTGAGAAGAACAGGACTCTCCTCCTCCAATGAGCAGTTCTAACCAGGGAAACTTCTCTACCTGGCATTGCAGTCTGGCCCACAGGCAGTGCTTCCCTGGCCCCAACCCCTCTTCCTTCAGCTCCTAACAGGATGGAGTCAGGGAAACAGGATCAACACACCTGAGGGTCCAGCCTGTAGAGCGTCGGCAGGGAGGGTCATCACTGGTTTGTTGTTGTTGTTGTTGTTGTTGTTGTTGTTGAGACGGAGTCTCGCTCTGTCTCCCAGGCTGGAGTGCAGTGGCCGGATCTCAGCTCACTGCAAGCTCCGCCTCCTGGGTTTACGCCATTCTCCTGCCTCAGCCTCCCGAGTAGCTGGGACTACAGGCGCCCGCCACCTCGCCCGGCTAGTTTTTTGTATTTTTAGTAGAGACGGGGTTTCACCTTGTTAGCCAGGATGGTCTCGATCTCCTGACCTCGTGATCCGCCCGTCTCGGCCTCCCAAAGTGCTGGGATTACAGGCTTGAGCCACCACGCCCGGCCATCACTGGCTTTTACTGGGCACTCACTGTGCGGATGGGGTTTGAAGTCAAGCTGACCAGGGATTGAATCTTGCTCACCTTAGCTGTGTGATCCTGGGCAAGTCCCTTTACCTCTCTGAGTCTTGGCTTTCTGCTGTGTAAAATAAGCACAAATTACTTCTATCTTGCTGGCTTGTGGTTCAGATTAGAGAGAACTGTGCAGAATGTCAGGTGCAGCAATGGGTTTCCAGACGTCAGGCCTGTGGGAAGTCAGCCTCAGACTCTCCCAGGAGTCTTCTTACCAAACACAGATTCCTGTAACCTACTCTCAGAGATTCTGATCAAGCTCACCTGGCCAGTTTCAGCTACACCTGCTGAACTATTTACCGAACTATTTACAGCTCTCCGAATGCACTAGAGCACTTCTTACCGCCATGCCTTTGTACACACATTTCCCCCATCTAGAATGCCCTTCCCCCTTTGATTAGAAACTCCTACGCATCCTTCAAAACCCAGCTGAAATGTCTCCCCATTGATGAGGACTTTCCTGACCATGCCTCCACTTCCCAGTACTCCCTTCTTTGCCTGACCAGTCGTTATGACATCAATAAGAAGTATAATTACCTTCCATTTAGTGAATCTATTATGTACCTCTCATTTCACATACTGTGTCTTAACAGTTATGCCAAGGACTAATTATTAGCCCTGTTTCCCTGTTTACATATGAAAAAGCTGAGTCTCTTGAGACGAAGTTTCATTCTTGTGGCCCAGGCTGGAGTGCAATGGCGCCATCTTGGCTCACTGCAACCTCTGCCTCCCAGGTTCAAGCAATTCTCCTGCCCTCAGCCTCCCAAGTAGCTGGAATTACAGGTGTGTGCACTATGCCCAGCTAATTTTTTGTATTTTTAGTACAGAAGGGGTTTCACCATGTTGGCCAGGCTGGTCTTGAACTCCTGACCTCAGGTGATCCGCCTGCCTCAGCCTCCCAGAGTGCTGGGATTACAGGCCTGAGCCACCGCCCGGCCTAGGGTTAGGGTTCATTCATCTGAGTCCTCATCAGCACATTCCCTGATGCACAAACAGCAGGGGGCCCTAAGTGTCGGTCCCTGTCTCCCAGGTCCACCCTGCCTTCCGTCACACCAGGCTCTCTCCAGGCTGGCTGAGAGGGTGGAGCTGGGAACCTCTGAGGCTGGTAAGCCGCATGCCTTTGGGAGGTGAGGGGGACACAGGGTGAGGGCCTCTCCTAAGGAGGGCGTCCCCGGCCTTCCCCGGAGCGCAGCATCGACATTCGCCACCAGGGGGTGCTGCCGCACCGTTCCCGGCGCCTCCTCTGCCCCGCGAAGGACTGGGGCGTTTTCCACCGGGCGGGCGTGTGTCTGGGGCTGACTCAGAATCCTCAAACTCAGAGTTCACAGACGGAGGAACTCACGCTCAGACGACTGAACAAAAATATATAGAGCATGAAAATTTCACTACAGAAATAGGGCCTCTCTCTCCCCCTTGGGGAAAAGCGTTTGCCCTACTTCAGTAGGAGTTAACTCGCCAAGGCTTTTAGGAGGCGCCGCACAGCTATGCTCCCGCTCATTGAAAAAAGGTGCCGAAAGTGTAGAATTTGACCACAAACAACCGAGCTCCACCACGGAGTGTGGCTTGTGTGCCAGGGCCTGTGCTGGGTGCAAAAGGGCCCCCGTGTCTAGCCTGGCAGCAGTGACTCCGGGGTCCCTCCAGCAAGCTTGGCTACAGGTGTTCAATCTTACTGACATTTTACAAATATAGCTACATTTTTCCAGCCCAAATTCAGTACACAGGACCTAGCAAAGCATTCCCGAGGCGAACGGCTTTCTAGGAAGTGTAGCTTAGGCGCCTAAACGCTGGCATTCTGGGGCTGCCGGCGTACGGGAGCCATGAGCAGAGGATTTGAAAACGGACCTGTCTGGAAAGCCCAGCTCAGAGGGTCCCAAGAGCAGGGCTGGGCGGGCCCCAGATACCTCCCTTGTAGGGGATTCTGGGGTGTCCGCCCCTCACAGACCCTTGTCCTCCACGAAGCTTCTTCCGGGGGCCAGAGAGAAGTCCCTCTTCTGTCTGGCATTCCACCCAAGCCGCCTCCTTTTCTGTCCGCACCTTCTCCCGGGAAATCTCATCCAAGTCCATGGCCTTAAGCCTCTATCAAAGACGCCCCTAAGGCCAGGTGCAGTGGCTCACGCCTGGAATCCCAGCACTTTGGGAGGCTGAGGAGGGCGGATCACCTGAGGTCAGGAGTTCAAGACCAGCCTGGCCAACATGGTGAAACCCCATCTGTACTAAAAATACAAAAAATTTGCCCGGCATAGTGGCGCACACCTGTAATCCCAGTTACTTGGGAGGCTGAGGCAGGAGAATCCCTTGAACCCAGGAGGCGGAGGTTACAGTCAGCCAAGATTGTACCACTGCACTCCAGCCTGGGCCACAGAGTGAGACTTCATCTCAAAAAAACAAAACAAAACAAAAAGCAGAGATGTCCCTAAGACACCATTACTGAACGTACAGACCAATAAATAACGATGATTACACAAATCACATGATAAATTGCATAACACCACATACACACCACACACACACACACCACACACCACACACACACCACACACACCACACACATACCACACATACACATCACACACGCCACACTTGCCACACACGTCACGCACACACACGCCACGCACACACACACCACACACCACACACACACCACACGCACCACGCACGCACCACACACACGCACACACACTGCACACACACACCGCACACACCACACCCACCACACACACACACACCACACACTGTGAACCTAAAAGCGTCTGAGACTCCCAATCAATTTAGAAGTTGATTTTGCCGATGTTCAAGATGCACCCCATGACACAGCCTCAGGAGGCCCTGAGGACATATGCCCAAGTGGTCAGGGTACAGCTTGCTTTTATACATTTTAGAGATACACGAGCCATCAATCAATATATGTAAGATATACATTGGTTCACGCCCGTAAGGGGGGACAACTTGAAGTTGGGGGGACATCCAGGTCATGGGTAGATAAGAAACAAAAGGTTATTTTGGGCCTTTGATCAGCCTTTCACTGAATACACAATTTAAATGGGGGGACGGGGTAGAGGAATAGTCACTTAGGCCTTAGTCTAACTCAGTGAACCTGCATTTTTATTTAAAAATAGGGCAGAGGCGGCCAGGCGCAGTGGCTCACTCCTGTAATCCCAGCACTTTGGGAGGCCGAGGCAGGTGGATCATGAGGTCAGGAGATTGAGACCATCCTGGCTAACACAGTGAAACCCCATCTCTACTAAAAAATACAAAAAATTAGCCAGGCATGGTGGCGGGCGCCTGTAGTCGCAGCTACTCGGGAGGCTGAGGCAGGAGAATGGCGTGAACCTGGGAGGCGGAGCTCGCAGTGAGCCGAGATCGCGCCACTGCACTCCAGCCTGGGCGACAGAGCCAGACTCCGTCTCAAAAAAAAAAAAAAAAAAATAGGGCAGAGGAAGCTATCAGATGTGCATTTGTCTCAGGTGAGCAGAGGGATGACTGAGTTCTGCCCTTTTCCCACATCTATGAAGACAAGCTGTCAATTTACATTGCCAGGGTGAGATTCAGCAGAACTGTTTGAGGCTTTTGCAGTCCCCAAGGAATTTCCTTGTGGGATATTGTGATGGAGGTATGGAGGTATGTGGCTTTTTTTTTTTAATCTTTGTAGCTATCTTATTTAGGAATAAAATGGAAGGCAGGTTTGCCTGATGCAGTTCTCTGCTTGACTTTTCCCTTTGGCCTAGTGATTTGGGGGTTCTGAGATTTATTTTCCTTTCACAACACACACACACACACATACACACATATGAGATATTAAACTGGCAACTGGCACAGTGCACAGCTCCATGTCCAGGCATGGCGGGCCCAACCTTGTCCCTGACCACCTGCCGCCCCCGCCGGCTCAGGCCTCCCTCCTGTCTGATTTCTACCTCCTTCTGGGGCTGGGCTTCCCTGGCCACAGTTCTCTCCTACTTGGCCATTTTCTGCAATCCGGACTTTTTTGTTCCCAAACTTGTGCCTAAATTTCTCAGGCACTAGATGATGCAACAGGGGAGTTTGGAATTTAGAGACTGTTCAAATCTCAGCTGCGCCACCACTAGCATCCATGTGACCTCCAAAGAGTCGTAACTCTCTCCAAGCCTCCGTTCCTTCCTACATGAAATGAGATAAACCACACCCACCCCACGAGGTTCTTGGTGACAAAGTGAGGAGAGCCATCTAGATTGAGCAGAGGAGTGTTTTAGTCTGAAGCGCAAAATGGTTTGGGGGTGAGGGTGTAAACCCTGGTGCTGCCACTTACTTCCTGTGACCTTGGGCAAGTAATCTAGCCTCATATGCCTCAGTCTTCTCAGCCATAAAATGGGTGCAATTATAGCACTTACCCGCTTACACAACAACAGTGAATTGAGTTAGTCTCTGTAGAACGTGTTTAGCACTGTGTCCAGAACATAGTGAGTGCCACCTCCATGATTTGATAACACAAGCATTTGTCGTGGTCATTTCAGGAAGGCTCTGGTAAGTGGGGTGCAGCCCAGATGAGACCTGGCTGAAGAAAGCTGACCTGTGTCAGCTCAGGGGACAGAGGGGTACAGAGTAGCCTGCAGGTGGTGCCAGGTAGGAGCTGATGAAGCCTGCAGGGGGCTGAGGCCAGTGTGGCGGAGGGACCCAGAGGGAGCGCTGCGCTTTGACGGGCTCTAAGTGCCTCCGGGCACCAGCCAGTTCAGCTGCTTCTCTCCACCCCTCCAAAGGGTAGGAGAGGCAGGAACCCCACCCTCCACGATGCCCTCCTTCAGGGCCTGGCTTCACACGTGCCTGGTAGCAGGATGGCAACCCGTTGGCGACTTCAGGCTTCACACCCACAGACGACCATAATCAGAGAAAGTACAAAAGAAAGAAAAAACCCTCCCAGCCCAAGATTTTGACCAAGACTCCTGACATTCACCTTGACTGAACCTCTTGGGCCATGTGCCCAACGCCAAGCCAGTGACCATGGGGAATGGAATGGCTCCGTCAAACAGGGCCCTCCTTGCTGGGAGTGGGGCAGGCTCCCCGCAGGCACAAAGACGCCCAGGCTGGGATGGAGGACGTGGGGAACAAACATCGGGAGGCACACCAGCCACGTGTGTGCCACTGTCCCTGACTGCATTTGCAGCCGACCTTCAATCTGATCTCCAGAGCTGACTATCAGATGCTCATCACTGAACATCCCTCAGGTGCCACACAGGTGTTCATATTCAACAGTCTAGAAATGAACCCTTGCCTTCAAACCCACTTCTCCCCCTGGATTTCCTGTCCTGGTTGACACCTGGTTGAACCACTCACCATCCTAGTTCCCCAAAACCTGGGAATTACCACCCCCTCCCCCAGCCCCCAAGTCTGGCCAATGCCATCCCCCGGCAGCGTTCACACCTGGCCCCATATCTGCTCTTCCAATTGCCACCACCCAGACCCAATACTCTGCACCAAGACCCACAGGCCACTGTCTTAGGCCAAATATTGGCTCTCTGGCCCTTGCCAGAGAAAGCTGGCCAACCCCTGACCTGGATCTGGAACTGGTCTCCTGGCTCCCATCCATCCTCCACCTGTGATGGCATCATTCAACAATGTAAGAATGTCAGTGGCCCCTGGTGACCTGCCACCCACAGCCTGCAAGATCTGACCCCCGCCTACCCCTGCAGCCTCACCCTACACCTTCCCACCCACCCTGCGCTTGGGCAGCTGGCACCAAAGGCTCCCAAACACACCATACTTTTTCATGTTTTTCTTTATACTTCAGGTGCCCGAGGCTGAGTTCCTCATATTCCTCAGCGCCGTCATTGCTCCATGCAAGACCCCGTCTCTTTAATAATCGATGTTATCTCTTTCATTTCTGCCGACCACTCCCATGTCCCTTCTTTCCAAAGGCAATAATGCTACCTGTGTAACAAGTATCTTTCATCTGGGTCTTGTGGAATATGTGTTGCCAAGTTTTTGTGTGTGTTTTAATGCCTATAAATGGTGTTGTTTTATGTATTACATTATTTTTGACCATTTTCTGTAAACACTGTTTAGTTTAAGGCACATTCCTTTTGCTCTTTGTACAGCTCATTTAATTGTCATTGCTGCGCAGTTCTCCAAAGTATGAATTAAAACCATTTCATGCATCTATTCTGGATTGCTTTTAAATTGCCAACATCTCAAACAAAGCTGCAGGGCATGAATTTGTATATGCCCCTGAGGTGAGAATTTCTTTGAGAACTATTCCCAGGAGTAGAACAACTGGGTCACAGAATAAACACATGCTTGATTTCACAGTTGGCCCTAAAAGGACAGCTACGTTCGCACTGGAAGTTCCCATCCTTTATTTCCTCCTGTCCATCCTCAGGTTTCTGAGTGTTTCCAGTCAAGTGGCCTTAAGATAATACCCTCATTATTGTTTTAATGTACAATACAGTTCTCTGATTACTAATTTGGGCATCTCTTGATATGCTTGTTTGAATTGGGGAAATCTATAAATTACCTGTCCATATCCTTTGCCCCCTTTTCCATGGTGGCTTCTGATTTTTCAGAGGGTCTTCGCTGCTTGTTCTTACCTCTGCCTCTGCTGGCCTACCCTGTCCCTGGTCCTTTAAAGGCAGCTGTGTGCTCACATGGCCCCTGCAAAGCAGGTACCCCCAAGCCACAGACAAGGCCCCTGCCTCAGGTGATGATGTGGGAACCCCCTGTGTTCTTCTTGAGTTTTCTGCTCTTCCATCCTCGGCCCCGCACTCCTGCTCAGTGACTCTTCTGGGACCCACGAGCCACATCCCTTTGACCTTGTCTTATGAGAAGCCTTGCTTTCCCCGCCACCATTCTGGCAGCAGAGCTCAGTTCTGGCTGCTGCCTTGTGCTCCTTTCCCCTAGCCAAGCCAGGGTGGGGGCCGGGGAAGCCACTGCTGCCTGAGCACCACTCTCCAGGTGCCCCCACCAGCACACTACAGAGTCCCAGCTGCGATGGCACCATCTCTGGGGGCTTCTGGACCTGACCTTTCCTGGCAGCTGGTTCCTCCCTCCTCTGTGGTCCCTTGCAGCACTTATCGCTTTGCTACGGTGAGGGGGTTCCACACCTGCTTTTGCATTTACTCAGGGAAACTCATGAAAAGCAGGGATCCGGCTGGGCACAGTGGCTCACGCCTGTAATCCCAGCACTTTGGGAGGCCGAGGCAGGCGGATCATGAGGTCAGGAGATTGAGACCATCCTGGCTAACACGGTGAAACCCCATCTCTACTAAAAATACAAAAAATTAGCTGGGTGTGGTGGTGTGTGCCTGTAGTCCCAGCTACTCAAAAGGCTGAGAGGCAGGAGAATCGCTTGAACCAGGGAGGCAGAGGTTGCAGTGAGCTGAGATCGCGCACTGCACTCCAGCCTGGCAAGAGAGCGAGGACTCCATCTCAAAAGAAAAACAAGCAGGGATCCATCACCTCCCTCCTTTCTGTTTCCCTGGCACCTGCAGGCCCTGGCACGCCGGGGTGGCCAGCAAGTGCTCCATCATCACAAACATTTCCCAAGTACTGACTCCACGCCAGGCATTGTGCTAAGCACTTTACAAGCATTATCGCATTATCACAATTTTATAACCCTATGTGGTTGGTATCTTTAATATCGTCCTTTTACAGGTGAAGAAATTTGAAGAAGTTAGGTAAGGCGCCCAAGACCACACAGCTAGTGAACAGCCCTTCAACAAATGAACCAAGGCGTGAGCAAATGCTGCCAACACTGAAGTTCATGCCAAGCAGAGCCACTGCCCAGAGCAATCTTCCTTGGCACAAAATGAATGCCAAATGCCTCACTCTGCTCCTCAGACGGTCAACGAGTTGCCATAGCCTGGGGAGGTGACTTGGAAATGGGAACTCCCCACATATTCCTGCTGCACACGACCCAGGCAGCACTGGCCTTTTAGCACCTAATCTGCAAGGGTGCTGACTGCACTGGCTAAGAATGACAGTCCCCACACAGCCCTTCAGGTGACACCAAGAGTGAGGGACAAGGAAGGGTCAGGGGCTCACCCTGGCTCCAGCAAGCACCCAGCTTGCAACTGCTGCCAGTCAGGCCGGGAGTCCCGGGACCTGCACCCGCCTTGGCTGCTGCTCTTGCAGCTCTGCTGATTGCCCGACTGGGAAATTCAGGGGGGTTGCCTGGTTGTTTATGCCACTCTTGTCTGGGGGACGGTCAAGCCAAGCCACCCTCGGGAAGAGCAACCCAGGACAGGTGCCTGCCTCTAACGAGCAGGTGACGATCATCATCGGACAAAACCCCTGGGCCACTTTCCCATCTCCAGGACAGCCCCTGGCTAGGGGGATCCTGGTGACGTTCAGTGGCTCTGGGCTCTGTGTGGACCTGGACAGAGCAGACCAGCTCCTTCCTGCCCACCCCCCGCCCCCAGTATCACAACCCCCACCCCCAGTATCACAACCCCATCAGTTGGCTCCCCACACCCCCATCAGGTCAACTCCAGAGAAAAATGACACTTTGATGAGCAGCCTAGGGCGGGGAGAAGAGGATTCAGCCTGGGGAGACGCGTGATTTGGAGGTCGTAAGTTTGACCTCAGTCTGGAATAGGCCAGGGATCCTGGCTTTCTTGCTTACAAATAGTGTGAGGTGGGGCAATTTACCTAAGCCCCCAGGGCCCCAGTTTCTCATCTGTGTAATGGGAGCAATAGCCCCTCGTCCACGGCGCTGTGGGGACTTGCTGGGATACCGTGTGTGGGCCCCAGGCCGACGGCATGCAGGGGGTCTTCAGCACCTGGGACTCGTGACTGTTCCAGCAGCCAGTGCGGGGTGTTTGTTGGGAAGGAAAGGAGCCAAGGCCGTCAATGGAAAGGGAACCAACTTTTGTCAACTCCACAGGAATTCCTAGAGCACCCCATGGTCAGGCAAGGATCAAGGCTTTGCCAAAAATGGCCCCTGCCGTCAGCTCATGCTCCAGCATGGAAATTGGAAACTGGGGGCCAAGAAGAGGGCCTAGCTGCAATGAATATAAAATCACACTCCGGGTTGGTGTGCTCTGCAGGGCAGAACAGGGTTCTGAACGACGTAGGCTCCATGAGGCGGTGGAGCGGGCTGGGCTCGCCTCTCCTTTCCTGGACACCAGGCCAGGCATTTCCACGCCCACGCTTGTCACTTCACTGAGTGACCTCAGCAGTCCTCTGGGATGGGTCTCTTTGATAAAGATTTTTTTTATCTGATTCTACAGATAAAGAAACAGTGGCTCAGAGAGGTTGAACAACTTGCCCAGGGTCACACAGCCAGGTGGGGACAGCGTTGGGAGGGTCAATCCTAAACCCATCTGAGCGGAACTCGGTCCACACTCCACACCTTTCCCACCACCCTCACTACGCTGACCCCTAGAATTCTGATTCTAGGAGGGTCCCCATCAGTCCCTCTCACCCCAGGGGGACAGACTCTGATGGCCACTGAGGCAAACTGCCTTTCTGTCCCCTTGTGGCTGGCTGTGGTGTGGCCCTGGCAGCCCTGGGGGCCTTGGGGAAGGAAGGTCAGATAAGCCTGGTCCAGAGAAGAGCCAGCCATGGGCTCTGTGGCTCAGCTTAGGGCTGCTGGCCCCTCAGGGCCTCGCTGAGAGGCGGCTGGCAGGACCTGGAGAGGATGAGAGTTCAGCGGCTCTCGATGGTCCCACCTAAGCCCCAACACTGGCTGCAAAACCATGTGGAACCCCAGCGGCAAATGTCAGGGATGAAATGACTCTTCACCAAAAAGACCCATACACCCTGGCCTCTTGGAGCTGACACCCTCATGGAAAAGTGAGGAGATGTCACTTCTTAGACCAGGTTACACACCGACGGTGGCTTCAGTCTTGGTCTCTCTCACCCATGAGCTCACACTGAGGGAATGCCTGTAGAGAGGCCCAAGAGGCAACGAACCGATGTCTACGCTCAGGGGGGACCTGCGGCGGCTGCTGTGGCTGCCACCTGAGTGAGTGTAGAGTGGATGCTCCCCCAGCTTCCCCCTGACTGTGGCCAGCGAGAGACCCTGAGGTGGAGGGCCCAGCTAAGCCCACCGCATTCCTGACCCACAGCTGTGGGTCATAAATGCTAAGCTACAATGCTTTAGGGTAATTTGTTATGTAGCCATAGTGACCAACAAGTGGGAAAAAAATACATAAACATCCCTGAAAGAAGGCCTAGGAAGCTGGTCGTACTGGGTGTTGGGGGGAAGGAACCAGTACGTTGGGAACCGGTTGGGGGGATCATTACGGTCGCTGGGAATTAAGGTGACGGAGTGACTTCACTCTGGACTCGGGCTTTTGAAACATTGAACTAGGCCAAGCGTGGTGGCTCATGCCTGTAATCCCAGCACTTTGGGAGGCCAAGGGGGGCGGATCACTTGAGATCAGGAGTTCCAGACCAGCCTGGCCAACATGATGAAACCCCATCTCTACTAAAAATACAAACATTAGCTGGGTGTGGTGGTGTGCCTGTAATCCCAGCTACTCTGGAAGCTGAGGCAGGAGAATCACTTGAACCCAGGAGGCAGAGGTTGTAGTGAGCCGAGATCGTGCCACCACACTCCAGCCTAGACAACAAGAGTGAGACTCCATCTAAAAAAAAAAATTGAACCAAGCGAACATGTCATCTCTTCAGTAAACATGCAGATATCATTTAAAGGAGAAAAAGATTGGGCCTTCTCTCTAGACAAGAAGTCATGGAAGTAGGAGGAACAGGACAGCCGTGATGCCTCGCCCCTCACATGCCAGCCTCTGCCTGGGACTAAGCATCAGCTGACTGATGATGGATGGATCCCGGGAGCTCCTGAGAACCCACAGAGACAAATGCTCCATGCTCCTGCTGTACACATATGACACACACGTCAGAGCCCGATTGACCTCCTTCTCCACCTACTGGTCCCCTTCCATGTATAACGCTCATCAGGAAACAAGGATTGTGTGTTTGAGTGCTGCAATCAGTAGAGGAAATGGCTCTGATCACCTGTCCCCCTATTCTTTCTGGTTCTCTAAAAGCATCCCTTTGAGCCTGGGGAGGGTTGGAATTAGTGGGGGATACAGTGGGATTTCCTGTCTGAGCAGAGCCTGGGGAGTAGGGATCACCTTCCTCACAGGCATGGCCTGGTCAGGATGGGTCCACAGCAATGCTCCCCACCCTAGAAGGCCCTCACAGGGTACTCCGCCTCTTCCAGGGACACTCCCTGCCTTCTGACAGCTCCAGCTCCCCAAGGGTGAGGAAAAGAATGTGGAAGGAGGAGTTTTCCCTCTCCGCCTGTCATCATCCCCAGGGCCTGGTCAGAATATAGAGGGTGCCTAATAACTAAATAGCTCAACTGCTTTAACACAATTAGGGAAACAAGGTTAATTAAAGAAAACATCCTTGGCCGGGCACTGTGGCTCATGCCTGTAATCCCAACAGTTTGGGAGGCTGAGGCAGGTGGATCACCTGGGGTCCGGAGTTCGAGACCAGCCTGATCAACATGGTGAAAACCCAACTCTACTAAAAATACAAAAAATTAGCCAGGCGTGGTGCATGACTGCAATCCCAGCTACTTGGGAGGTGGAGGCAGGAAAATCGCTTGAACCTGGGAGGTGGAAGTTGCAGTGAGCTGAGATTGTGCCATCGCATTCCAGCCTGGACAACAAGAGCGAAACTCCGTCTCAAAAAAAAAGAGAGAGAGAGAAAGAAAGAAAGAGAGAGAGAGAGAAAGAAAAGAAAGAAAGAAACAAAGAAAGAAGAAAGAAGAGAGAGAAAGAGAGGAAGGAAGAAGAAAGAAAA
>NW_022144444.1:0-8919 GCF_007565055.1 Rhinopithecus roxellana
CACTGTTGTCCTGGATTCTGCAAAGTGATATTTGGGAGCTCATTGAGGGCTATGGTGAAAAAGCAAATATCCTCCCATAATAACTGGAGAGAAGCTCTCTGAGAAACTGCATTGCCATGTGTGAATGCAACTCACAGAGTTACACGTTTCTCTTCAGTGATCAGTTTGCTAACACAGTTTTCTAGAAATCTGCAGTTAGATACTTCATAGCGCAGTGAAGCTTACGGTGACAAAGGAAATATACTCAGTTGAAAACTAGAAAGAAGCTTTCTTAGAAACTTCTTGGTGATGTGTGAATTCATCTCACAGAGTTACACTTATGTTTCGTGGAGCAGTCCATTAACACTGTCTTTGAGGAAACTGAGAAGGGCTTCTTTGGATCGCATTGAGGCCTACGCTGATAAAGGAAATTTCATCCGTTCAAAACGTGAAAGAAGCTTTCTGAGAAACTTCTTTCTGATCTGTGAGTTCATCTCACAGACTTATAACTTAAACCTCAGGAAGCAGTTTGCTATCACTCTTTTCGTGGAATCTTTAAAGTGATACTTGGGAGCCCATAATAGGGGCCCATGGTGAAAAAGGAAATCTCCTCACATAATAACTAGAGAGAAGCTTTCTAGAGATTGCTTTCTGATGTGTGACTTCATCTCACAGAGTTCCACCCTTCCCTTCTTGGAACAGTTTGCTACCACTGTTGTCCTGGATTCTGCAAAGTGATATTTGGGAGCTCATTGAGGGCTATGGTGAAAAAGCAAATATCCTCCCATAATAACTGGAGAGAAGCTCTCTGAGAAACTGCATTGCCATGTGTGAATGCAACTCACAGAGTTACACGTTTCTCTTCAGTGATCAGTTTGCTAACACAGTTTTCTAGAAATCTGCAGTTAGATACTTCATAGCGCAGTGAAGCTTACGGTGACAAAGGAAATATACTCAGTTGAAAACTAGAAAGAAGCTTTCTTAGAAACTTCTTGGTGATGTGTGAATTCATCTCACAGAGTTACACTTATGTTTCGTGGAGCAGTCCATTAACACTGTCTTTGAGGAAACTGAGAAGGGCTTCTTTGGATCGCATTGAGGCCTACGCTGATAAAGGAAATTTCATCCGTTCAAAACGTGAAAGAAGCTTTCTGAGAACTTCTTTCTGATCTGTGAGTTCATCTCACAGACTTATAACTTAAACCTCAGGAAGCAGTTTGCTATCACTCTTTTCGTGGAATCTTTAAAGTGATACTTGGGAGCCCATAATAGGGGCCCATGGTGAAAAAGGAAATCTCCTCACATAATAACTAGAGAGAAGCTTTCTAGAGATTGCTTTCTGATGTGTGACTTCATCTCACAGAGTTCCACCCTTCCCTTCTTGGAACAGTTTGCTACACTGTTGTCCTGGATTCTGCAAAGTGATATTTGGGAGCTCATTGAGGGCTATGGTGAAAAAGCAAATATCCTCCCATAATAACTGGAGAGAAGCTCTCTGAGAAACTGCATTGCCATGTGTGAATGCAACTCACAGAGTTACACGTTTCTCTTCAGTGATCAGTTTGCTAACACAGTTTTCTAGAAATCTGCAGTTAGATACTTCATAGCGCAGTGAAGCTTACGGTGACAAAGGAAATATACTCAGTTGAAAACTAGAAAGAAGCTTTCTTAGAAACTTCTTGGTGATGTGTGAATTCATCTCACAGAGTTACACTTATGTTCGTGGAGCAGTCCATTAACACTGTCTTTGAGGAAACTGAGAAGGGCTTCTTTGGATCGCATTGAGGCCTACGCTGATAAAGGAAATTTCATCCGTTCAAAACGTGAAAGAAGCTTTCTGAGAACTTCTTTCTGATCGAGTTCATCTCACAGACTTATAACTTAAACCTCAGGAAGCAGTTTGCTATCACTCTTTTCGTGGAATCTTTAAAGTGATACTTGGGAGCCCATAATAGGGGCCCATGGTGAAAAAGGAAATCTCCTCACATAATACTAGAGAGAAGCTTTCTAGAGATTGCTTTCTGATGTGTGACTTCATCTCACAGAGTTCCACCCTTCCCTTCTTGGAACAGTTTGCTACCACTGTTGTCCTGGATTCTGCAAAGTGATATTTGGGAGCTCATTGAGGGCTATGGTGAAAAAGCAAATATCCTCCCATAATAACTGGAGAGAAGCTCTCTGAGAAACTGCATTGCCATGTGTGAATGCAACTCACAGAGTTACACGTTTCTCTTCAGTGATCAGTTTGCTAACACAGTTTTCTAGAAATCTGCAGTTAGATACTTCATAGCGCAGTGAAGCTTACGGTGACAAAGGAAATATACTCAGTTGAAAACTAGAAAGAAGCTTTCTTAGAAACTTCTTGGTGATGTGTGAATTCATCTCACAGAGTTACACTTATGTTTCGTGGAGCAGTCCATTAACACTGTCTTTGAGGAAACTGAGAAGGGCTTCTTTGGATCGCATTGAGGCCTACGCTGATAAAGGAAATTTCATCCGTTCAAAACGTGAAAGAAGCTTTCTGAGAAACACTTTTCTGATCTGTGAGTTCATCTCACAGACTTATAACTTAAACCTCAGGAAGCAGTTTGCTATCACTCTTTTCGTGGAATCTTTAAAGTGATACTTGGGAGCCCATAATAGGGCCCATGGTGAAAAAGGAAATCTCCTCACATAATAACTAGAGAGAAGCTTTCTAGAGATTGCTTTCTGATGTGTGACTTCATCTCACAGAGTTCCACCCTTCCCTTCTTGGAACAGTTTGCTACACTGTTGTCCTGGATTCTGCAAAGTGATATTTGGGAGCTCATTGAGGGCTATGGTGAAAAAGCAATATCCTCCCATAATAACTGGAGAGAAGCTCTCTGAGAAACTGCATTGCCATGTGTGAATGCAACTCACAGAGTTACACGTTTCTCTTCAGTGATCAGTTTGCTAACACAGTTTTCTAGAAATCTGCAGTTAGATACTTCATAGCGCAGTGAAGCTTACGGTGACAAAGGAAATATACTCAGTTGAAAACTAGAAAGAAGCTTTCTTAGAAACTTCTGGTGATGTGTGAATTCATCTCACAGAGTTACACTTATGTTCGTGGAGCAGTCCCTTACACTGTCTTTGAGAAACTGAGAAGGGCTTCTTGGATCGCATTGAGCCTACGCTGATAAAGGAAATTTCATCCGTTCAAAACGTGAAAGAAGCTTTCTGAGAAAATTCTTTCTGATCTGTGAGTTCATCTCACAGACTTATAACTTAAACCTCAGGAAGCAGTTTGCTATCACTTTTTCGTGGAATCTTTAAAGTGATCTTGGGAGCCCATAATAGGGGCCCATGGTGAAAAAGGAAAATCTCCTCACATAATAACTAGAGAGAAGCTTTCTAGAGATTGCTTTCTGATGTGTGACTTCATCTCACAGAGTTCCACCCTTCCCTTCTTGGAACAGTTTGCTAACCACTGTTTGTCCTGGATTCTGCAAAGTGATATTTGGGGAGCTCATTGAGGGCTATGGTGAAAAAGCAAATATCCTCCCATAATAACTGGAGAGAAGCTCTCTGAGAAACTGCATTGCCATGTTGAATGCAACTCACAGAGTTACACGTTTCTCCTCAGTGATCAGTTTGCTAACACCAGTTTTCTAGAAATCTGCAAGTTAGATAGTTCATAGCGCAGTGAAGCTTACGGTGACAACAGGAAATATACTCAGTTGAAAACTAGAAAGAAGCTTTCTTAGAAACTTCTTGGTGATGTGTGAATTCATCTCACAGAGTTACACTTATGTTTCGTGGAGCAGTCCATTAACACTGTCTTTGAGGAAAACTGAGAAGGGCTTCTTTGGATCGCATTGAGGCCTACGCTGATAAAGGAAATTTCATCCGTTCAAAACGTGAAAGAAGCTTTCTGAGACAATTCTTTCTGATCTGTGAGTTCATCTCACAGACTTATAACTAAACCTCAGGAAGCAGTTTTGCTATCACTGTTTTCGTGGAATCTTTAAAGTGATACTGGGAGCCCCGAATAGGGGCCCATGGTGAAAAAGGAAATCTCCTCACATAATAACTAGAGAGAAGCTTTCTAGAGATTGCTTTCTGATGTGTGACTTCATCTCACAGAGTTCCACCCTTCCCTTCTTGGAACAGTTTGCTACCACTGTTGTCCTGGATTCTGCAAAGTGATATTTGGGAGCTCATTGAGGGCTATGGTGAAAAAGCAATATCCTCCCATAATAACTGGAGAGAAGCTCTCTGAGAAACTGCATTGCCATGTGTGAATGCAACTCACAGAGTTACACGTTTCTCTTCAGTGATCAGTTTGCTAACACAGTTTTCTAGAAATCTGCAGTTAGATACTTCATAGCGCAGTGAAGCTTACGGTGACAAAGGAAATATACTCAGTTGAAAACTAGAAAGAAGCTTTCTTAGAAACTTCTTGGTGATGTGTGAATTCATCTCACAGAGTTACACTTATGTTTCGTGGAGCAGTCCATTAACACTGTCTTTGAGGAAACTGAGAAGGGCTTCTTTGGATCGCATTGAGGCCTACGCTGATAAAGGAAATTTCATCCGTTCAAAACGTGAAAGAAGCTTTCTGAGACACTTCTTTCTGATCTGTGAGTTCATCTCACAGACTTATAACTTAAACCTCAGGAAGCAGTTTGCTATCACTGTTTTCGTGGAATCTTTAAAGTGATACTTGGGAGCCCATAATAGGGGCCCATGGTGAAAAAGGAAATCTCCTCACATAATAACTAGAGAGAAGCTTTCTAGAGATTGCTTTCTGATGTGTGACTTCATCTCACAGAGTTCCACCCTTCCCTTCTTGGAACAGTTTGCTAACACTGTTGTCCTGGATTCTGCAAAGTGATATTTGGGAGCTCATTGAGGGCTATGGTGAAAAGCAAATATCCTCCCATAATAACTGGAGAGAAGCTCTCTGAGAAACTGCATTGCCATGTGTGAATGCAACTCACAGAGTTACACGTTTCTCTTCAGTGATCAGTTTGCTAACACAGTTTTCTAGAAATCTGCAGTTAGATACTTCATAGCGCAGTGAAGCTTACGGTGACAAAGGAAATATACTCAGTTGAAAACTAGAAAGAAGCTTTCTTAGAAACTTCTTGGTGATGTGTGAATTCATCTCACAGAGTTACACTTATGTTTCGTGGAGCAGTCCATTAACACTGTCTTTGAGGAAACTGAGAAGGGCTTCTTTGGATCGCATTGAGGCCTACGCTGATAAAGGAAATTTCATCCGTTCAAAACGTGAAAGAAGCTTTCTGAGACACTTCTTTCTGATCTGTGAGTTCATCTCACAGACTTATAACTTAAACCTCAGGAAGCAGTTTGCTATCACTGTTTTCGTGGAATCTTTAAAGTGATACTTGGAGCCCAGAATAGGGGCCCATGGTGAAAAAGGAAATCTCCTCACATAATAACTAGAGAGAAGCTTTCTAGAGATTGCTTTCTGATGTGTGACTTCATCTCACAGAGTTCCACCCTTCCCTTCTTGGAACAGTTTGCTACCACTGTTGTCCTGGATTCTGCAAAGTGATATTTGGGAGCTCATTGAGGGCTATGGTGAAAAGCAAATATCCTCCCATAATAACTGGAGAGAAGCTCTCTGAGAAACTGCATTGCCATGTGTGAATGCAACTCACAGAGTTACACGTTTCTCTTCAGTGATCAGTTTGCTAACACAGTTTTCTAGAAATCTGCAGTTAGATACTTCATAGCGCAGTGAAGCTTACGGTGACAAAGGAAATATACTCAGTTGAAAACTAGAAAGAAGCTTTCTTAGAAACTTCTTGGTGATGTGTGAATTCATCTCACAGAGTTACACTTATGTTTCGTGGAGCAGTCCATTAACACTGTCTTTGAGGAAACTGAGAAGGGCTTCTTTGGATCGCATTGAGGCCTACGCTGATAAAGGAAATTTCATCCGTTCAAAACGTGAAAGAAGCTTTCTGAGAAACTTCTTTCTGATCTGTGAGTTCATCTCACAGACTTATAACTTAAACCTCAGGAAGCAGTTTGCTATCACTGCTTTTCGTGGAATCTTTAAAGTGATACTTGGGAGCCCAGAATAGGGGCCCATGGTGAAAAAGGAAATCTCCTCACATAATAACTAGAGAGAAGCTTCTAGAGATTGCTTTCTGATGTGTGACTTCATCTCACAGAGTTCCACCCTTCCCTTCTTGGAACAGTTTGCTACCACTGTTGTCCTGGATTCTGCAAAGTGATATTTGGGAGCTCATTGAGGGCTATGGTGAAAAAGCAATATCCTCCATAATAACTGGAGAGAAGCTCTCTGAGAAACTGCATTGCCATTTGTGAATGCAACTCACAGAGTTACACGTTTTCCTTCAGTGATCAGTTTGCTAACACAGTTTTCTAGAAATCTGCAGTTAGATACTTCATAGCGCAGTGAAGCTTACGGTGACAAAGGAAATATACTCAGTTGAAAACTAGAAAGAAGCTTTCTTAGAAACTTCTTGGTGATGTGTGAATTCATCTCACAGAGTTACACTTATGTTTCGTGGAGCAGTCCATTAACACTGTCTTTGAGGAAACTGAGAAGGGCTTCTTTGGATCGCATTGAGGCCTACGCTGATAAAGGAAATTTCATCCGTTCAAAACGTGAAAGAAGCTTTCTGAGACACTTCTTTCTGATCTGTGAGTTCATCTCACAGACTTATAACTTAAACCTCAGGAAGCAGTTTGCTATCACTCTTTTCGTGGAATCTTTAAAGTGATACTTGGGAGCCCATAAATAGGGGCCCATGGTGAAAAAGGAAATCTCCTCACATAATAACTAGAGAGAAGCTTTCTAGAGATTGCTTTCTGATGTGTGACTTCATCTCACAGAGTTCCACCCTTCCCTTCTTGGAACAGTTTGCTACCACTGTTGTCCTGGATTCTGCAAAGTGATATTTGGGAGCTCATTGAGGGCTATGGTGAAAAAGCAATATCCTCCCATAATAACTGGAGAGAAGCTCTCTGAGAAACTGCATTGCCATGTGTGAATGCAACTCACAGAGTTACACGTTTCTCTCAGTGATCAGTTTGCTAACACAGTTTTCTAGAAATCTGCAGTTAGATACTTCATAGCGCAGTGAAGCTTACGGTGACAAAGGAAATATACTCAGTTGAAAACTAGAAAGAAGCTTTCTTAGAAACTTCTTGGTGATGTGTGAATTCATCTCACAGAGTTACACTTATGTTTCGTGGAGCATCCATTAACACGTCTTTGAGGAAACTGAGAAGGGCTTCTTTGGATCGCATTGAGGCCTACGCTGATAAAGGAAATTTCATCCGTTCAAAACGTGAAAGAAGCTTTCTGAGAACTTCTTTCTGATCTGTGAGTTCATCTCACAGAGTAATAACGTAAACCTCAGGAAGCTTTGCTAGTCACTCTTTTCGTGGAAATCTTTTAAGTGATATTGGGAGCAATAATAGTGGGCCCATATGTGAAAAGGAATGCACTCACATAATAAAAACAGAGAGAAGCTTTTGAGATTGCCTTCTGATGTGTGACTTCATCTCACAGAGTTCCCCCCTTTCCCTTCTTGGAACAGTTTGCTACCATTCTGTTGTCCTGGATTCTGCAAAGTGATGATTTGGGAGCTCATTGAGGGCTATGGTGAAAAAGCAAATATCCTCCCATAATAACTGGACGAGAAGCCTCTGAGAAACTGCATTGCCATGTGTGAAGCAACTCACAGAGTTACACGTTTCTCTTCATGTGATCAGTTTGCTAACACAGTTTTCTAGAAAGCTGCAGTTAGATAGTTCATAGCGCAGTGAAGCTTACGGTGACAAATGAAATATACTCAGTTGAAACTAGAAAGAGCTTTCTTAGAACTTCTTGGTGATGTGTGAATTCATCTCACAGAGTTACACTTATGTTTCCGTGGAGCAGTCCATTAACACGTCTTTGAGGAATACTGAGAAGGGCTTCTTTGGATCGCATTGAGGCCTACGCTGATAAAGGAAATATTCATCCGGTGCAAACGTGAAAGAAGCTTTCTGAGAAACGTCTTTCTGATCTGGAGTTCATCTCACAGACTTATACTAAACCTCAGGAAGCAGTTTGCTATCACTGCTTTCGTGGGAATCTTAAGAGTGATACTTGGTGAGCCATACTAGGGGCCCATGGTTAAACTGACATCTCCTCACATCATACCTAGAGAGACTCTTTCCTAGAGATTGCTTTCTGATGGTGACTATCATCTCACAGAGTTCCAACCCTTCCCTTCTTGGAACAGTTTGCTAACGAACTGTTGTACTGGGATTCTGGCAAAGTGATAATTTGGGAGCTCAATTGAGGGCGTATGGTGAAAAAGCCAAAGTATCCTCAACCAGTAATAGACGGGAGAGAAGCTCTCTGATAAACTGCATTGCCATGTGTGAATGCAACTCACAGAGTTACACGTTTCTCTTCAGTGATCAGTTTGCTAACACAGTTTTCTAGAAATCTGCAGTTAGATACTTCATAGCGCAGTGAAGCTGACGGACAAAGGAAATATACTCAGTTGAAAACTAGAAAGAAGCTTTCTTAGAAACTTCTTGGTGATGTGTGAATTCATCTCACAGAGTTACACTTATGTTTCGTGGAGCAGTCCATTAACACTGTCTTTGAGGAAACTGAGAAGGGCTTCTTTGGATCGCATTGAGGCCTACGCTGATAAAGGAAATTTCATCCGTTCAAAAACGTGAAAGAAGCTTTCTGAGAAACTTCTTTCTGATCTGTGAGTTCATCTCACAGACTTATAACTTAACCCTCAGGAAGCAGTTTGCTATCACTCTTTTCGTGGAATCTTTAAAGTGATACTTGGGAGCCCATAATAGGGGCCCATGGTGAAAAAGGAAATCTCCTCACAAATAAAACTAGAGAGAAGCTTTCTAGAGATTGCTTTCTGATGTGTGACTTCATCTCACAGAGTTCCA
>NW_022144445.1:0-16023 GCF_007565055.1 Rhinopithecus roxellana
GTGGCGTGGCGGCGGCTGGCGGCCCCGGATCGCGGGGGGGCGGGTCCCCCGCCCCCCGGCGATGGGGGTCCGCCAGCCGCCGGGGGGCGTGGCGTGGCGGGGCGGCGGCCCCGGATCGCGGGGGGGCGGGTCCCCCGCCCCCCGGCGATGGGGGGCCAGCCGCCGGGGGGGGGGCGTGGCGGCGGCTGGCGGCCCCGGATCGCGGGGGGCGGGTCCCCCGCCCCCCGGCGATGGGGGTCCGCCAGCCGCCGGGGGGGCGTGGCGTGGCGGCGGCTGGCGGCCCCGGATCGCGGGGGGGCGGGTCCCCCGCCCCCCGGCGATGGGGGTCCGCCAGCCGCCGGGGGGGCGTGGCGTGGCGGCGGCTGGCGGCCCCGGATCGCGGGGGGGCGGGTCCCCCGCCCCCCGGCGATGGGGGTCCGCCAGCCGCCGGGGGGGCGTGGCGTGGCGGCGGCTGGCGGCCCCGGATCGCGGGGGGGGGGTCCCCCGCCCCCCGGCGATGGGGGTCCGCCAGCCGCCGGGGGGGCGTGGCGTGGCGGCGGCTGGCGGCCCCGGATCGCGGGGGGGCGGGTCCCCCGCCCCCCGGCGATGGGGGTCCGCCAGCCGCCGGGGGGGCGTGGCGTGGCGGCGGCTGGCGGCCCCGGATCGCGGGGGGGCGGGTCCCCCGCCCCCCGGCGATGGGGGTCCGCCAGCCGCCGGGGGGGGGTGCGTGGCGGCGGCTGGCGGCCCCGGATCGCGGGGGGGCGGGTCCCCCGCCCCCCGGCGATGGGGGTCCGCCAGCCGCCGGGGGGGCGTGGCGTGGCGGCGGCTGGCGGCCCCGGATCGCGGGGGGGCGGGTCCCCCGCCCCCCGGCGATGGGGGTCCGCCAGCCGCCGGGGGGGCGTGGCGTGGCGGCGGCTGGCGGCCCCGGATCGCGGGGGGGCGGGTCCCCCGCCCCCCGGCGATGGGGGTCCGCCAGCCGCCGGGGGGCGTGGCGTGGCGGCGGCTGGCGGCCCCGGATCGCGGGGGGGCGGGTCCCCCGCCCCCCGGCGATGGGGGTCCGCCAGCCGCCGGGGGGGCGTGGCGTGGCGGCGGCTGGCGGCCCCGGATCGCGGGGGGGCGGGTCCCCCGCCCCCCGGCGATGGGGGTCCGCCAGCCGCCGGGGGGGCGTGGCGTGGCGGCGGCTGGCGGCCCCGGATCGCGGGGGGGCGGGTCCCCCGCCCCCCGGCGATGGGGGTCCGCCAGCCGCCGGGGGGGCGTGGCGTGGCGGCGGCTGGCGGCCCCGGATCGCGGGGGGGCGGGTCCCCCGCCCCCCGGCGATGGGGGTCCGCCAGCCGCCGGGGGGGCGTGGCGTGGCGGCGGCTGGCGGCCCCGGATCGCGGGGGGGCGGGTCCCCCGCCCCCCGGCGATGGGGGTCCGCCAGCCGCCGGGGGGGCGTGGCGTGGCGGCGGCTGGCGGCCCCGGATCGCGGGGGGGCGGGTCCCCCGCCCCCCGGCGATGGGGGTCCGCCAGCCGCCGGGGGGCGTGGTGGCGGCGGCTGGCGGCCCCGGATCGCGGGGGGGCGGGTCCCCCGCCCCCCGGCGATGGGGGTCCGCCAGCCGCCGGGGGGGGTGGCGTGGCGGCGGCTGGCGGCCCCGGATCGCGGGGGGGCGGGTCCCCCGCCCCCCGGCGATGGGGGTCCGCCAGCCGCCGGGGGGCGTGGCGTGGCGGCGGCTGGCGGCCCCGGATCGCGGGGGGGCGGGTCCCCCGCCCCCCGGCGATGGGGGTCCGCCAGCCGCCGGGGGGGCGTGGCGTGGCGGCGGCTGGCGGCCCCGGATCGCGGGGGGGCGGGTCCCCCGCCCCCGGCGATGGGGGTCCGCCAGCCGCCGGGGGGGCGTGGCGTGGCGGCGGCTGGCGGCCCCGGATCGCGGGGGGGCGGGTCCCCCGCCCCCCGGCGATGGGGGTCCGCCAGCCGCCGGGGGGGCGTGGCGTGGCGGCGGCTGGCGGCCCCGGATCGCGGGGGGGCGGGTCCCCCCCCCCCGGCGATGGGGGTCCGCCAGCCGCCGGGGGGGGTGGCGTGGCGGCGGCTGGCGGCCCCGGATCGCGGGGGGGGGGTCCCCCGCCCCCGGCGATGGGGGTCCGCCAGCCTCCGGGGGTGCGTGCGTGGCGGCGGCTGGCGGCCCCGGATCGCGGGGGGCGGGTCCCCCGCCCCCCGGCGATGGGGGTCCGCCAGCCGCCGGCGGGGGGTGGCGTGGCGGCGGCTGGCGGCCCCGGATCGCGGGGGGGCGGGTCCCCCGCCCCCCGGCGATGGGGGTCCGCCAGCCGCCGGGGGGGCGTGGCGGCGGCGGCTGGCGGCCCCGGATCGCGGGGGGCGGGTCCCCCGCCCCCCGGCGATGGGGGTCCGCCAGCCGCCGGGGGGCGTGGCGTGGCGGCGGCTGGCGGCCCCGGATCGCGGGGGGGCGGGTCCCCCGCCCCCCGGCGATGGGGGTCCGCCAGCCGCCGGGGGGGCGTGGCGTGGCGCGGCTGGCGGCCCCGGATCGCGGGGGGCGGCCCTCCGCCCCCCGAGGATGGAGGCCTCCAGTCCTGGGGGCTGTGATGTGGCGGCTTCTTGGGTCCCACAAGTAGGTGGACACTGCCTGTGGTATTCCGAGTAATGATAGAGTTATTACACATCAATGATCGATTTTAATAATTCTCAATGGTACTAATAATAGATACCATTGTTAAATTTTATTATTTAAGTACCTGATTATGCAATCTTACTATTCATTATTAATATTAATGTTAATGAACAATATATTAGTCCCTAATACTAATCATAATATTCTTACCCGCATTACTTTGTATTGATTATGTAACATTCATGGCGGTTATCATTATTTGAGTATTCCTGGTGATATTAATATTAATTACCATTCCAAATCGTTAACATTTTAATCCACCATAAGTTTTTACGAACTTTATTGTGATCATTAATATCGATTATTAGTATTAATATTTAATATATTTATTAATATTAATAATTAATTGATTGTTGCTGATATCCACAAGGGGGAGGATGTTACTACTTAAAACATCACAAAAGATGTTCACTTACCATATGACGATTGCTTCAAATTTCCGTCCAAGAAGGGATTATAGACGGCAATATTGCTGGGAGTAGACACACACCTGGGATAATGTAATTATCTTCAGGAGGAAGATTGCCACATGATTCCCAATATAGACGTGGAGTGGCGGCGGCTGGCGGCCCCGGATCGCGGGGGGGCGGGTCCCCCGCCCCCCGGCGATGGGGGTCCGCCAGCCGCCGGGGGGGCGTGGCGTGCGGGCGGCTGGCGGCCCCGGATCGCGGGGGGGCGGGTCCCCCGCCCCCCGGCGATGGGGGTCCGCCAGCCGCCGGGGGGGCGTGGCGTGGCGGCGGCTGGCGGCCCCGGATCGCGGGGGGGCGGGTCCCCCGCCCCCCGGCGATGGGGGTCCGCCAGCCGCCGGGGGGGCGTGGCGTGGCGGCGGCTGGCGGCCCCGGATTCGCGGGGGGCGGTCCCCCGCCCCCCGGCGATGGGGGTCCGCCAGCCGCCGGGGGGGGCGTGGCGTGGGGCGGCTGGCGGCCCGGATCGCGGGGGGGCGGGTCCCCCGCCCCCCGGCGATGGGGGTCCCGCCAGCCGCCGGGGGGGGCGTGGCGTGGCGGCGGCTGGCGGCCCCGGATCGCGGGGCGGCGGGTCCCCCGCCCCCCGGCGATGGGGTCCGCCAGCCGCCGGGGGGGGCGTGGCGTGGCGGCGGCTGGCGGCCCCGGATCGCGGGGGGGGCGGGTCCCCCGCCCCCCGGCGATGGGGGTCCGCCAGCCCGCCGGGGGGCGTGGCGTGGCGGCGGCTGGCGGCCCCGGATCGCGGGGGGGCGGGTCCCCCGCCCCCCGGCGATGGGGTCCGCCAGCCGCCGGGGGGGGCGTGGGCGTGGCGGCGGCTGGCGGCCCCGGATCGCGGGGGGGCGGGTCCCCCGCCCCCCGGCGATGGGGGTCCGCCAGCCGCCGGGGGGGCGTGGCGTGGCGGCGGCTGGCGGCCCCGATCGCGGGGGGCGGGTCCCCCGCCCCCGGCGATGGGGGTCCGCCAGCCGCCGGGGGGGCGTGGCGTGGCGGCGGCTGGCGGCCCCGGATCGCGGGGGGCGGGTCCCCCGCCCCCCGGCGATGGGGGTCCGCCATCCGCCGGGGGGGGCGTGGCGTGGCGGCGGCTGGCGGCCCCGGATCGCGGGGGGGCGGGTCCCCCGCCCCCCGGCGATGGGGGTCCGCCAGCCGCCGGGGGGGCGGTGGCGTGGCGGCGGCTGGCGGCCCCGGATCGCGGGGGGGCGGGTCCCCGCCCCCCGGCGATGGGGGGTCCGCCAGCCGCCGGGGGGGCGTGGCGTGGCGGGCGGCTGGCGGCCCCGGATCGCGGGGGGGCGGGTCCCGGCCCCCCGGCGATGGGGGTCCGCCAGCCGCCGGGGGGGGCGTGGCGTGGCGGCGGCTGGCGGCCCCGGATCGCGGGGGGGCGGGTCCCCCGCCCCCCGGCGATGGGGGTCCGCCAGCCGCCGGGGGGGCGTGGCGTGGCGGCGGCTGGCGGCCCCGGATCGCGGGGGGGCGGGTCCCCGCCCCCCGGCGATGGGGGTCCGCCAGCCGCCGGGGGGCGTGGCGTGGCGGCGGCTGGCGGCCCCGGATCGCGGGGGGGGCGGGTCCCCCGCCCCCCGGCGATGGGGGTCCGCCAGCCGCCGGGGGGGGTGGGCGTGGCGGCTGCTGGCGGCCCCGGATCGCGGGGGGGCGGGTCCCCCGCCCCCCGGCGATGGGGGTCCGCCAGCCGCCGGCGGGGGGTGGCGTGGCGGCGGCTGGCGGCCCCGATCGCGGGGGGGGCGGGTCCCCCGCCCCCCGGCGATGGGGGTCCGCCAGCCGCCGGGGGGGCGTGGCGTGGCGGCGGCTGGCGGCCCCGATCGCGGGGGGGCGGGTCCCCCGCCCCCCGGCGATGGGGTCCGCCAGCCGCCGGCGGGGGGTGGCGTGGCGGCGGCTGGCGGCCCCGGAACGCGGGGGGGCGGGTCCCCGCCCCCCGGCGATGGGGGTCCGCCAGCCGCCGGGGGGGCGTGGCGTGGCGGCGGCTGGCGGCCCCGGATCGCGGGGGGGCGGGTCCCCCGCCCCCCGGCGATGGGGGTCCGCCAGCCGCCGGCGGGGGGTGGCGTGGCGGCGGCTGGCGGCCCCGGATCGCGGGGGGGCGGCTCCTCCGCCCCCCGAGGATGGAGGCCTCCAGTCCTGGGGGCTGTGATGTGGCGGCTTCTTGGGTCCCACAAGTAGGTGGACACTGCCTGTGGTATTCCGAGTAATGATAGAGTTATTACACATCAATGATCGATTTTAATAATTCTCAATGGTACTAATAATAGAATACCATTGTTAAATTTTATTATTTTAAGTACCTGATTATGCAATCTTACTATTCATTATTATATTAATGTTAATGAACAATATTATTAGTCCCTAATACTAATCATAATATTCTTACCCCGCATTACTTTGTATTGATTATGTAACATTCATGGCGGTTATCATTATTTGAGTATTCCTGGTGATATTAATATTAATTACCATTCCAAATCGTTAACATTTTAATCCACCATAAGTTTTTACGAACTTTATTGTGATCATTAATATCGATTATTAGTATTAATATTTAATATATTTATTAATATTAATAATTAATTGATTGTTGCTGATATCCACAAGGGGGAGGATGTTACTACTTAAAACATCACAAAAGATGTTCACTTACCATATGACATTGCTTCAAATTTCCGTCCAAGAAGGGATTATAGACGGGCAATATTGCTGGGAGTAGACACACACCTGGGATAATGTAATTAATCTTCAGGAGGAAGATTGCCACATGATTCCCAATATAGACGTGGCGTGGCGGCGGCTGGCGGCCCCGGATCGCGGGGGGGCGGGTCCCCCGCCCCCCGGCGATGGGGGTCCGCCAGCCGCCGGGGGGGCGTGGCGTGGCGGCGGCTGGCGGCCCCGGATCGCGGGGGGGCGGGTCCCCCGCCCCCCGGCGATGGGGGTCCGCCAGCCGGCCGGGGGGGCGTGGCGTGGCGGCGGCTGGCGGCCCCGGATCGCGGGGGGGCGGGTCCCCCGCCCCCCGGCGATGGGGGTCCGCCAGCCGCCGGGGGGGCGTGGCGTGGCGGCGGCTGGCGGCCCCGGATCGCGGGGGGGCGGGTCCCCCGCCCCCGGCGATGGGGGTCCGCCAGCCGCCGGGGGGGCGTGGCGTGGCGGCGGCTGGCGGCCCCGGATCGCGGGGGGGCGGGTGCCCCGCCCCCCGGCGATGGGGGTCCGCCAGCCGCCGGGGGGGCGTGGCGTGGCGGCGGCTGGCGGCCCCGGATCGCGGGGGGGCGGGTCCCCCGCCCCCCGGCGATGGGGGTCCGCCAGCCGCCGGGGGGGCGTGGCGTGGCGGCGGCTGCGGCCCCGGATCGGCGGGGGGGGCGGTCCCCCGCCCCCCGGCGATGGGGGTCCGCCAGCCGCCGGGGGGGCGTGTGCGTGGCGGCGGCTGGCCGTCCCCGGATCGCGGGGGGGCGGGTCCCCCGCCCCCCGGCGATGGGGGTCCGCCAGCCGCCGGGGGGCGTGGCGTGGCGGCGGCTGGCGGCCCCGGATCGCGGTGGGGGCGGGTCCCCCGCCCCCCGGCGATGGGGGTCCGCCATCCGCCGGGGGGGGGGGCGTGCGTGGCGGCGGCTGGCGGCCCCGGATCGCGGGGGGGCGGGTCCCCCGCCCCCGGCGATGGGGGTCCGCCAGCCGCCGGGGGGGCGTGGCGTGGCGGCGGCTGGCGGCCCCGGATCGCGGGGGGGCGGGTCCCCCGCCCCCCGGCGATGGGGGTCCGCCAGCCGCCGGGGGGGCGTGGCGTGGCGGCGGCTGGCGGCCCCGGATCGCGGGGGGGGCGGGTCCCCCGCCCCCCGGCGATGGGGGTCCGCCAGCCGCCGGGGGGGCGTGGCGTGGCGGCGCTGGCGGCCCGGATCGCGGGGGGGCGGGTCCCCGCCCCCCGGCGATGGGGGTCCGCCAGCCGCCGGCGGGGGGTTGGCGTGGCGGCGGCTGGCGGCCCCGGATCGCGGGGGGGCGGGTCCCCCGCCCCCCGGCGATGGGGGTCCGCCAGCCGCCGGGGGGGCGTGGCGTGGCGGCGGCTGGCGGCCCCCGGATCGCGGGGGGGCGGGTCCCCGCCCCCCGGCGATGGGGGTCCGCCAGCCGCCGGGGGGGCGTGGCGTGGCGGCGGCTGGCGGCCCCGGATCGCGGGGGGGCGGGTCCCCCGCCCCCCGGCGATGGGGGTCCGCCAGCCGCCGGCGGGGGGTGGCGTGGCGGCGGCTGGCGGCCCCGGATCGCGGGGGGGCGGCTCCTCCGCCCCCCGAGGATGGAGGCCTCCAGTCCTGGGGGCTGTGATGTGGCGGCTTCTTGGGTCCCACAAGTAGGTGGACACTGCCTGTGGTATTCCGAGTAATGATAGAGTTATTACACATCAATGATCGATTTTAATAATTCTCAATGGTACTAATAATAGAATACCATTGTTAAATTTTATTATTTTAAGTACCTGATTATGCAATCTTACTATTCATTATTAATATTAATGTTAATGAACAATATTATTAGTCCCTAATACTAATCATAATATTCTTACCCGCATTACTTTGTATTGATTATGTAACATTCATGGCGGTTATCATTATTTGAGTATTCCTGGTGATATTAATATTAATTACCATTCCAAATCGTTAACATTTTAATCCACCATAAGTTTTTACGAACTTTATTGTGATCATTAATATCGAGTATTAGTATTAATATTTAATATATTTATTAATATTAATAATTAATTGATTGTTGCTGATATCCACAAGGGGGAGGATGTTACTACTTAAAAACATCACAAAAGATGTTCACTTACCATATGACATTGCTTCAAATTTCCGTCCAAGAAGGGATTATAGACGGCAATATTGCTGGAGTAGACACACACCTGGGATAATGTAATTAATCTTCAGGAGGAAGATTGCCACATGATTCCCAATATAGACGTGGAGTGGCGGGCGGCTGGCGGCCCCGGATCGCGGGGGGGCGGGTCCCCCGCCCCCGGCGATGGGGGTCCGCCAGCCGCCGGGGGGGCGTGGCGTGGCGGCGGCTGGCGGCCCCGGATCGCGGGGGGGCGGTCCCCCGCCCCCCGGCGATGGGGGTCCGCCAGCCGCCGGGGGGGGCGTGGCGTGGCGGCGGCTGGCGGCCCCGGATCGCGGGGGGGCGGGTCCCCCGCCCCCCGGCGATGGGGGTCCGCCAGCCGCCGGGGGGGCGTGGCGTGGCGGCGGCTGGCGGCCCCGGATCGCGGGGGGGGCGGGTCCCCCGCCCCCCGGCGATGGGGGTCCGCCAGCCGCCGGGGGGGCGTGGCGTGGCGGCGGCTGGCGGCCCCGGATCGCGGGGGGGCGGGTCCCCCGCCCCCCGGCGATGGGGGTCCGCCAGCCGCCGGGGGGGCGTGGCGTGGCGGCGGCTGGCGGCCCCGGATCGCGGGGGGGCGGGTCCCCCGCCCCCCGGCGATGGGGGTCCGCCAGCCGCCGGGGGGGCGTGGCGTGGCGGCGGCTGGCGGCCCCGGATCGCGGGGGGGCGGGTCCCCCGCCCCCCGGCGATGGGGGTCCGCCAGCCGCCGGGGGGGGCGTGGCGTGGCGGCGGCTGGCGGCCCCGGATCGCGGGGGGGCGGGTCCCCCGCCCCCGGCGATGGGGGTCCGCCAGCCGCCGGGGGGGCGTGGCGTGGCGGCGGCTGGCGGCCCCGGATCGCGGGGGGGCGGGTCCCCCGCCCCCCGGCGATGGGGGTCCGCCAGCCGCCGGGGGGGCGTGGCGTGGCGGCGGCTGGCGGCCCCGGATCGCGGGGGGGCGGGTCCCCCGCCCCCCGGCGATGGGGGTCCGCCAGCCGCCGGGGGGGCGTGGCGTGGCGGCGGCTGGCGGCCCCGGATCGCGGGGGGCGGGTCCCCGCCCCCCGGCGATGGGGGTCCGCCAGCCGCCGGGGGGGGCGTGGCGTGGCGGCGGCTGGCGGCCCCGGATCGCGGGGGGGCGGGTCCCCCGCCCCCCGGCGATGGGGGTCCGCCAGCCGCCGGGGGGGCGTGGCGTGGCGGCGGCTGGCGGCCCCGGATCGCGGGGGGGCGGGTCCCCCGCCCCCCGGCGATGGGGGTCCGCCAGCCGCCGGGGGGGCGTGGCGTGGCGGCGGCTGGCGGCCCCGGATCGCGGGGGGGCGGGTCCCCCGCCCCCCGGCGATGGGGGTCCGCCAGCCGCCGGGGGGGCGTGGCGTGGCGGCGGCTGGCGGCCCCGGATCGCGGGGGGGCGGGTCCCCCGCCCCCCGGCGATGGGGGTCCGCCAGCCGCCGGGGGGGCGTGGCGTGGCGGCGGCTGGCGGCCCCGGATCGCGGGGGGGCGGGTCCCCCGCCCCCCGGCGATGGGGGTCCGCCAGCCGCCGGGGGGGCGTGGCGTGGCGGCGGCTGGCGGCCCCGGATCGCGGGGGGGCGGGTCCCCCGCCCCCCGGCGATGGGGGGTCCGCCAGCCGCCGGCGGGGGGTGGCGTGGCGGCGGCTGGCGGCCCCGGATCGCGGGGGGGCGGGTCCCCCGCCCCCCGGCGATGGGGGTCCGCCAGCCGCCGGGGGGGCGTGGCGTGGCGGCGGCTGGCGGCCCCGGATCGCGGGGGGGCGGGTCCCCCGCCCCCCGGCGATGGGGGTCCGCCAGCCGCCGGCGGGGCGTGGCGTGGCGGCGGCTGGCGGCCCCGGATCGCGGGGGGGCGGGTCCCCCGCCCCCCGGCGATGGGGGTCCGCCAGCCGCCGGGGGGGCGGGGGGGGCGTTGCGGCGGCTGGCTGCCCGACGACGGGGGGGCGGGTCCCCCCGCCCCCCGGCGATGGGGTCCGCCAGCCGCCGGGGGGCGTGGCGTGGCGGCGGCTGGCGGCCCCGGATCGCGGGGGGCGGGTCCCCCGCCCCCCGGCGATGGGGTCCGCCAGCCGCCGGCGGGGGAGTGGCGTGGCGGCGGCTGGCGGCCCCGGATCGCGGGGGGCGGCTCCTCCGCCCCCCTAGGATGGAGGCCTCCAGTCCTGGGGCTGTGATGGTGGCGGCTTCTTGGGTCCCACAATAGGTGGACACTGCTGTGGTTATTCCGAGTAATGATAGAGTTATTACACATCAATGATCGATTTAATAATTCTCAATGGTACTAATCATAGAATACCAATTGTTAAATTTTATTATTTTAAGTACCTGATTATGCAAATCTTACTATTCATTATTAATATTAATGTTAATGAACAATATTATTAGTCCCTAATACTAATCATAATATTCTTACCCGCATGACTTTGTATTGATTATGTAACATTCATGGCGGTTATCATTATTTGAGTATTCCTGGTGATATTAATATTAATTACCATTCCAAATCGTTAACATTTTAATCCCCATAAGTTTTACGAACTTTATTGTGATCATTAATATCGATTATTAGTATTAATATTTAATATATTTATTAATATTAATAATTAATTGATTGTTGCTGATATCCACAAGGGGGAGGATGTTACTACTTAAAACATCACAAAAGATGTTCACTTACCATATGACATTGCTTCAAATTTCCGTCCAAGAAGGGATTATAGACGGGCAATATTGCTGGGAGTAGACACACACCTGGGATATGTAATTAATCGTCAGGAGGAAGATTGCCACATGATTCCCAATATAGACGTGGCGTGGCGGCGGCTGGGCGGCCCCGGATCGCGGGGGGGCGGGTCCCCCGCCCCCGGCGATGGGGGTCCGCCAGCCGCCGGGGGGGCGTGGCGTGGGCGGCGGCTGGCGGCCCCGGATCGCGGGGGGCGGGTCCCCCGCCCCCCGGCGATGGGGGTCCGCCAGCCGCCGGGGGGCGTGGCGTGGCGGCGGCTGGCGGCCCCGGATCGCGGGGGGGCGGGTCCCCCGCCCCCCGCGATGGGGGTCCGCCAGCCGCCGGGGGGCGTGGCGTGGCGGCGGCTGGCGGCCCCGGATCGCGGGGGGGCGGGTCCCCCGCCCCCCGGCGATGGGGGTCCGCCAGCCGCCGGGGGGCGTGGCGTGGCGGCGGCTGGCGGCCCCGGATCGCGGGGGGGCGGGTCCCCCGCCCCCCGGCGATGGGGTCCGCCAGCCGCCGGGGGGGCGTGGCGTGGCGGCGGCTGGCGGCCCCGGATCGCGGGGGGGCGGGTCCCCCGCCCCCCGGCGATGGGGTCCGCCAGCCGCCGGGGGGGCGTGGCGTGGCGGCGGCTGGCGGCCCCGGATCGCGGGGGGGGGTCCCCCGCCCCCCGGCGATGGGGTCCGCCAGCCGCCGGGGGGGCGTCGGCGCTGGCGGCTGGCGGCCCGGATCGCGGGGGGGCGGGTCCCCGCCCCCCGGCGATGGGGGTCCGCCAGCCGCCGGGGGGGCGTGGCGTGGCGGCGGCTGGCGGCCCCGGATCGCGGGGGGGCGGGTCCCCCGCCCCCCGGCGATGGGGGTCCGCCAGCCGCCGGGGGGGGCGTGGCGTGGCGGCGGCTGGCGGCCCCGGATCGCGGGGGGGCGGGTCCCCCGCCCCCCGGCGATGGGGGTCCGCCAGCCGCCGGGGGGGCGTGGCGTGGCGGCGGCTGGCGGCCCCGGATCGCGGGGGGGCGGGTCCCCCGCCCCCCGGCGATGGGGGTCCGCCAGCCGCCGGGGGGGCGTGGCGTGGCGGCGGCTGGCGCCCCGGATCGCGGGGGGGCGGGTCCCCGCCCCCCGGCGATGGGGGTCCGCAGCCGCCGGGGGGGCGTGGCGTGGCGGCGGCTGGCGGCCCCGGATCGCGGGGGGGCGGGTCCCCCGCCCCCCGGCGATTGGGGTCCGCCAGCCGCCGGGGGGGGCGTTGGTGGCGTGGCGGCGGCTGGCTGCCCTCTGGAGATCGCGGGGGGGCGGGGTGCCCCCGCCCCGCCGGCGATGGGGGTCCGCCAGCCGCCGGCGGGGCGTGGCGTGGGCGGCGGTCTGGCGGCCCCGGAATCGCTGGGGGGGGCGGGTCCCCGCCCCCCGGCGATGGGGTCCGCCAGCCGCCGGCGGGGGGTGGCGTGGCGGCGGCTGCGGCCCCGGATCGGCGGGGGGGGGGGGGGGCGGTCCCCCGCCCCCCGGCATGGGGTCCGCCAGCCGCCCGGGGGCGGGGCGTGGCGGCGGCGGCTGGCGGCCCCGGATCGGCGGGGGTGGCGGGTCCCCCGCCCCCCGCGATGGGGGGTTCCGCCCGAGCCGCCGGCGGGGGCGTGGCGTGGCGGCGGCTGGCGGCCCGCTTGTCTGCCCTTATCTCTGTTCTTTTCCCCCTCCCCCTTCTATTTTTTTCCCTCAGCCGCCTTTGTTTCTTTCTTTTCGGCTCTGGCGGCCCCATCGCGCGGGTCCCCCGCCCCCCGGCGATGGGGGTCCGCCAGCCGCCGGGGGGGGTGGCGTGGCGGCGGCTGGCGGCCCCGGATCGCGGGGGGGCGGGTCCCCCGCCCCCCGGCGATGGGGGTCCGCCAGCCGCCGGGGGGCGTGGCGTGCGGCGGCTGGCGGCCCCGGATCGCGGGGGGCGGGTCCCCCGCCCCCCGGCGATGGGGGTCCGCCAGCCGCCGGGGGGGGTGGCGTGGCGGCGGCTGGCGGCCCCGGATCGCGGGGGGCGGGTCCCCCGCCCCCCGGCGATGGGGGTCCGCCAGCCGGGGGGGGTGGCGTGGCGGCGGCTGGCGGCCCCGGATCGCGGGGGGCGGGTCCCCCCCCCCCGGCGATGGGGGTCCGCCAGCCGCCGGGGGGGGTGGCGTGGCGGCGGCTGGCGGCCCCGGATCGCGGGGGGCGGGTCCCCCGCCCCCCGGCGATGGGGGTTCCGCCAGCCGCCGGGGGGGGCGTGGCGTGGCGGCGGCTGGCGGCCCCGGATCGCGGGGGGCGGCTCCTCCGCCCCCCGAGGATGGAGGCCTCCAGTCCTGGGGGCTGTGATGTGGCGGCTTCTTGGGTCCCACAAGTAGGTGGACACTGCCTGTGGTATTCCGAGTAATGATAGAGTTATTACACATCAATGATCGATTTTAATAATTCTCAATGGTACTAATAATAGAATACCATTGTTAAATTTTATTATTTTAAGTACCTGATTATGCAATCTTACTATTCATTATTAATATTAATGTTAATGAACAATATTATTAGTCCCTAATACTAATCATAATATTCTTACCCGCATTACTTTGTATTGATTATGTAACATTCATGGCGGTTATCATTATTTGAGTATTCCTGGTGATATTAATATTAATTACCATTCCAAATCGTTAACATTTTAATCCACCATAAGTTTTTACGAAACTTTATTGTGATCATTAATATCGATTATTAGTATTAATATTTAATATATTTATTAATATAATAATTAATTGATTGTTGCTGATATCCACAGGGGGAGGATGTTACTACTTAAAACATCACAAAAGATGTTCACTTACCATATGACATTGCTTCAAATTTCCGTCCAAGAAGGGATTATAGACGGGCAATATTGCTGGGAGTAGACACACACCTGGGATAATGTAATTAATCTTCAGGAGGAAGATTGCCACATGATTCCCATAATAGACGTGGCGTGGCGGCGGCTGGCGGCCCCGGATCGCGGGGGGGCGGGTCCCCCGCCCCCCGGCGATGGGGGTCCGCCAGCCGCCGGGGGGGCGTGGCGTGGCGGCGGCTGGCGGCCCCGGATCGCGGGGGGGCGGGAGGATGGAGGCCTCCAGTCCTGGGGGCTGTGATGTGGCGGCTTCTTGGGTCCCACAAGTAGGTGGACACTGCCTGTGGTATTCCGAGTAATGATAGAGTTATTACACATCAATGATCGATTTTAATAATTCTCAATGGTACTAATCATAGAATACCATTGTTAAATTTTATTATTTTAAGTACCTGATTATGCAATCTTACTATTCATTAATTAATATTAATGTTAATGAACAATATTATTAGTCCCTAATACTAATCATAATATTCTTACCCGCATTACTTTGTATTGATTATGTAACATTCATGGCGGTTATCATTATTTGAGTATTCCTGGTGATATTAATATTAATTACCATTCCAAATCGTTAACATTTTAATCCACCATAAGTTTTTACGAACTTTATTGTGATCATTAATATCGATTATTAGTATTAATATTTAATATATTTATTAATATTAATAATTAATTGATTGTTGCTGATATCCACAAGGGGGAGGATGTTACTACTTAAAACATCACAAAGATGTTCACTTACCATATGACATTGCTTCAAATTTCCGTCCAAGAAGGGATTATAGACGGGCAATATTGCTGGGAGTAGACACACACCTGGGATAATGTAATTAATCTTCAGGAGGAAGATTGCCACATGATTCCCATAATAGACGTGGCGTGGCGGCGGCTGGCGGCCCCGGATCGCGGGGGGGCGGGTCCCCCGCCCCCCGGCGATGGGGGTCCGCCAGCCGCCGGGGGGGCGTGGCGTGGCGGCGGCTGGCGGCCCCGGATCGCGGGGGGGCGGGAGGATGGAGGCCTCCAGTCCTGGGGGCTGTGATGTGGCGGCTTCTTGGGTCCCACAAGTAGGTGGACACTGCCTGTGGTATTCCGAGTAATGATAGAGTTATTACACATCAATGATCGATTTTAATAATTCTCAATGGTACTAATCATAGAATACCATTGTTAAATTTTATTATTTTAAGTACCTGATTATGCAATCTTACTATTCATTATTAATATTAATGTTAATGAACAATATTATTAGTCCCTAATACTATCATAATATTCTTACCCGCCATTACTTTGTATTGTTATGTAACATTCATGGCGGTTATCATTATTTGAGTATTCCTGGTGATATTATATTAATTACCATTCAAATCGTTAACATTTTAATCCACCATAAGTTTTTACGAACTTTATTGTGATCATTAATATCGTTATTAGTATTAATATTTAATAATTTATTAATATTAATAATTAATTGATTGTTGCTGATATCCACAAGGGGGAGGATGTTACTACTTAAAACATCACAAAAGATGTCACTTACCATATGACATTGCTTCAAATTTCCGTCCAGAGAGGGATTATAGACGGGCAATATTGCTGGGAGTAGACACACACCTGGGATAATGTAATTAATCTTCAGGAGGAAGATTGCGAGATGATTCCCAATGTAGACGTGGCGTGGCAGCGGCGGCGGCCCCCCGGATCGCGGGGGGGCGGGTCCCCCGCCCCCCGGCGATGGGGGTCCGCCAGCCGCCGGGGGGGCGTGGCGTGCGGCGGCTGGCGGCCCCGGATCGCGGGGGGGGGCGGGTCCCCCGCCCCCCGGCGATGGGGGTCCGCCAGCCGCCGGGGGGCGTGGCGTGGCGTGGCTACGGCTGGGGGCCCCGGATAACGGGGGGCGGGTCCCCCGTGTCCTGGCGATGGTGGTCCGCCAGCCGCAGGGGGGCGTGGCGTGGTGGCGGCTGGGGGCCCCGGATCGCGGGGGGGCGGGTCCCCCGCCCCCCGGCGATGGGGTCCGCCAGCCGCCGGGGGGGCGTGGCGTGGCGGCGGCTGGCGGCCCCGGATCGCGGGGGGCGGATCCCCCGCCCCCCGGCGATGGGGGTCCGCCAGCCGCCGGGGGGGCGTGGCGGGCGGCGGCTGGCGGCCCCGGATCGCGGGGGGCGGGTCCCCCGCCCCCGGCGATGGGGTCCGCCAGCCGCCGTGGGCGTGGCGTCGGCGGCTGCGGCCGCGGCGGGGGCGGCGGGTCCCCCGCCCCGATGGGGGTCCGCCAGCCGCCGGCGTGGCGTGGCGGCGGCTGGCGGCCCCGGATCGCGGGGGGGCGGGTCCCCCGCCCCCCGGCGATGGGGGTCCGCCAGCCGCCGGGGGCGTGGCGTGGCGGCGGCTGGCGGCCCCGGATCGCGGGGGGCGGGTCCCCCGCCCCCCGGCGATGGGGGTCCGCCAGCCGCCGGGGGGGCGTGGCGTGGCGGCGGCTGGCGGCCCCGGATCGCGGGGGGGCGGGTCCCCCGCCCCCGGCGATGGGGGTCCGCCAGCCGCGGGTGGGTGGCGGC
>NW_022144446.1:0-19045 GCF_007565055.1 Rhinopithecus roxellana
TGTTTCCCTGATAAAAATGCTCAAGTAGAAAGCAAAGTTGATCTTACAAATATATTTCAGGTTTTTGCTAGACTTTCATTTGTTCTGATTAGTTATTGCTGCCTAATCTACTACCCCAAAACTTAATGGCTTAAAACAAACATTTTTTATTGTTCATGATTTTTTGGGTCAGTAATATGGGAAGGGCTCAGCTGATGCCCATGGCATCCTCTGGAATAGCTGAGACTGGATGATCTACTCCAAGATGGCATCTTCACTCTCTTGTCTAGAGCATTCATGCTCTTCATCCCCTCTCTCTCTCATCCTTCAGAGCCTCTTCATGTAAGGAGCTTCTCTTAGCTTGGCGGCCCAAGGGTAGCTGCGTTGCTTCACTTGGCAGCTTAAGTCTCCAAAGCTAAGTGTACCAAGAGACCAAGGCACTGTCTGGAAGCCTTCTTATAATCCAGCTTTGGAATTTGAACATATTCTATTCATGAAGTCAGTCATGGAGGATGGGGAGTTCCATTCTACATCTCAATAGGAATTATTGCAAAGAAAGTGTGGTCCATACATTCAACATGCCCAGAAAATGGCTTCATCTCTGCCTCTCCAGAAAACTGGGCAGTAAATCAAGAGAAAGAAAGGCTGATTCTCATCACCAGCTTGACACAAACAAAATGATATACTTAGCTATAAAGAAAAAAGACCAAGAATTGTTAACCTTTTTTTCTCAAGAAGAAGCAGGTGAGTTCATGGAAAGAAGGTTTTAAGGGCACTTCACAAAACGCTTTTTATAAAATTGCCTGTTAATCTCTCACAGAAACAAAAATTCCGTGGCATGCTGCAAATGCCATGATATGGTGATTTATCGATCAAAACTTTCAATTATACAAGTGTTAAATCTTCAGGGAACTTAAACCTCAAGTGTTTAATTGACTGTTTTATCTCTCCAGCCAATTTTCAAGAACTCTGAAGAACTCAGCACATTCACAAGTAAAACCAGCAGTTTTGTTTATATCACTGGTTCATAAATAACCTAATAATTTAAAATAAACCCCTCTTTTAAAAGAGAATACACGATTCCTATATACTTGTTTTAAATTTTCCTATAACCAAACAAAATCATGATCCTCCCCAGACAACTTACACCCGGTTTTGGTACATCTAGCAATTTTTCATACTCATCATTGTTTCCTTGTTATCCGTATCACCCTCTTCTTTTCCCTGTTTTTCATCCTTTTTGTTTTTCATAATTCATAATAGTTCTGATTTATATGCATTTTAATATTTTTGATGCCCAAAGATTTTAATTTCATACAGGATTTTAGAATTTGTTTTCTTTTTCCTTTCCACTTTAGTAAAAATGTTAATGATAATAACGTGTTTTTAACATTAAGCTAATCATACTTTATCAA
The DNA here is from genome assembly GCF_007565055.1 of Rhinopithecus roxellana. NCBI lineage: Eukaryota > Metazoa > Chordata > Mammalia > Primates > Cercopithecidae > Rhinopithecus > Rhinopithecus roxellana. Next base: position 1,395 of record NW_022144446.1, read on the forward strand.
AAAATATTTTTCTTAAGTAATCTTTGATAAATGGATCTAAATAGTCACTTGTTGCTCTGTAGATAATAAATGAAAATCTGTTGCCATATCTTTATTTCTCAGTATTCTTCCCTTAAGCAGATGCTGACTACTCTGCCCTTCATATATATTGATTTGAAGAATGAATGTTTTAAATAATTTTAGCCAGCTGTGTGTCACTTGATTTTTCCCCTCTGTCTTTTGTTAATTCTAGACTCTAAAATAGTTATTCATTCTGTAAATGACTTTGGTGTGTCTACTGTGTTTCTCTTATCATTGCACTAATTTCTGGTCAAAGTTGATTAAAATAGGACTGTTGCCCTGAAGAAACGTATAGGAACAATTAACTATTACAAAACATGTGAAATAGCACAACAGAAAAATGTATTATGGGTTCAGTAGAGTCAGATCAGAGTCTTCTTGGGGACAAAAAGAGCAGGCAAGGAACATCTTCTCCAAACAAGACCAAATAAAGATCTATTTATTCATAGTAAGGACTTTAGAATTTATTCTATTAAAAAGTTCTAAATAGAGAGCAATAAGGATGTATGCATTTAGAATTTTTTATAATTAAACATCAAAATCCATGATCTTTATCTTCAATTTTATAAAATGTTCCACGTACTTTTATAAAATTATCTATGAATGCATATAACTGTAAAAAGTACTCTCCTTTTCTCAAGTCTTTCTATAGAGGATATGTGAATGAGTTTGCCTCCCAAAATACATATTCTTTTCTTTTAAGAATTAATTCCCAGAAATATTTTTCTGACCTTTCTTAAAACAGATACATGGGCTATTTTTAACCAATATTGGTAGCTAAAATAGATATGGGTTGGAATAATACTACAAATAACAATAGTAAACATTTATTGAGGCCCATTCATTTTCCAGGCATTTTATGAATTACTTTACAGATATTTTCTAATTTTGTTCTACAATAATCCTATAAAGTAGGTATTATTTTCTCTGCTTTATAATACTGACACAGAAACACAAAGATTAAACTACTGGATCCAGGTCCCACAGCCAGGAGGTGGAGGATCAAGGATTCTAATAAAGGTGCCAGGATTCTAGCATGTTAAAAACATAAATAGAGACCCCCAAATTATGGTACCAGAAGTCAATTAACAGGTATTTTCCTATATTGTGATCATTTCTAAGCACATAATATTTATTATTTTGGTATTAGTTTAAATTTTATGACCAGTTTTTGAATTAGCTATATAATCCTGAAAATCTCCAAACATCTTTTTTTGCTCTAATAACCCATGCTAACATGTACCTCCTTTTATTTATTGTGATGTAATTTGCATACACAAAAATGTTACACATTTTGGTGTGCAGCTTAATGAAATTTTACGTGTACATATACATACATTACCACCACACAGATCAAGACATGTTCCCTCTCTCCAGTAGTTTCTGTATGCCACTTTCCAGTAAATAACTGTATTAGTCTGTTCTCAGGCAGCTAATAAAGACAGACCTGAGACTGAATAATTTATAAAGGAAAGAGATTTAATTGTTAAACTCACAGTTCCACATGGCTGGGGAGGTCTCAGAATCATGGTGGAAAGTGAATGAGGAACAAAGTCACATCTTACATGGTGGCAGGCAAGAAGCTTGTGCAGGGGAACTCCCCAATATAAAACAATCAGATCTCATGAAACTTATTCACTATCACAAGAACAGCATGAGAAATACCCCACCCCCATGATTCAATTACCTCCCACCACATTCCTCCCACAGTACATGGGAATTATGGGAGCTAAAATTCAAGATGAGATTTGGGTGGGGACACAGCCAAAACATATCATTCCATCACTGATAACTCCCAAATCTCATGTCCTCACATTTCAAAAAAAAATCATGCCTTTCTAACAGTCCCCCCAAAATCTTAACTCATTTCAGCATTAACTGAAAAGTCCACAGTCCAAAGTCTCATCTGAGACAAGGCAAGTCCCTTCTGCCTATAAGCCTATAAAATCAAAGACAAGTTAATTACTTCCTAGATACAATGGGAGTACACACATTGGGTAAATACAGCCATTCCAAATGGGATAAATAGGGCAAGACAAGGGGGTACAGGCCCCTTGCAATTCCAAAATTCAGCAGGGTGGTCAAATCTTAAAGCTCCAAAATGATCTTTGACTCCATGTCTTGTATCCAGGTCATGCTGATGCAAGAGGTGGGTTCCCATAGTCTTGGGTATCTCTGACCCTGTGGCTTTGCAGGGTATAGCCCCTCTCCTGGCTGCTTTCATGGCCTGGCATTGTCTGTGTCTTTTCCAGGCACATGGTATAAGCTGTCAGTGGATCTACCATTCTGGGGTCTAGAGGATGGTGTCCCTCTTCTCACAGCTCCACTAGGCACTGCCCTAGTGGACTCTGTGTTGGAGCTCCAACCCCACATTTCCCTTCTGCATTGCCCTAGCAGAAGTTCTCCATGAGGACTCCACTCCTGCAGTGTACCTCTGCCTGGACATCCAGGCATTTCCATACATCCTTTGAAATCTAGAAGGAAATTCTCAAACCTCAATTCTTGACTTCTGTGCACCTGCAGGCCCAACACCATGTGTAAGCCAACAAGGCTTGAGGCTTGTACCCTCTGAAATTATGTCCCAAGCTGTACACTGGCCCCTTAAAAGGGGACACAACTGGAGCATCTGGGATGCAGGGCACCAAGTACCTAGGCTACACACAGCAGGGGGCCCTGGGCCCAGCTCATGAAACTATTTTTTCCTCTTTGGCTTCTAGGCCTGTGATGGGAGGGGCTGCTGTAAACACCTCTGACATGCCCTGGAGACATTTTCCCCATTGTATTGCCAAATAACATCTGGCTCCTTGTTACTTATGCAAATTTCTGCAGAAGACTTGAATTTCTCCTCAGAAAATGGGTTTTTCTTTTCCACCACATTGTCAGACTGCAAATTTTCCAATCTTTTATGTTCTGCATCTTTTTAAACTTAAGTTCCAATTCCAAACCATATCTTTGTGAATACATAAACCTGAATGGTTTTAACAGTACCCAAGTCACCTTTTCAATGCTTTGCTGCTTAGAAATTTCTTCCACCAGATGCCCCAAATCATCTCTCTCAAGTTCAAATTTCCAAATCTCTAGGGCAGAGGTAAAATGCCACCAGTCCCTTTGCTAAAACATAGCAAGAGTTACCTTTGCTTCACTTCCAAACAAGTTCTTTATCTCCATCTGAGGCCACATCAGCCTGTACTTTATTGTCCATATCACTATCAGCATTTTAGTCAAAGCCATTCAACAAGTCTCTGGGAAGTTCCAAACTTTCCCATATCTAGCTATCTTCTTCTGAGCCCTCCAAACTGTTCCAATCTCTGCCTGTTACCCAGTTCCAAAGAGTCACTTGACATTTTCAGGTATCTTTAGAGCAGTTCCCCAGTACTCCCAGTAACAATTTACTGTTTTAATCTGTTCTTACACTGCTAATAAAGACATACCCAACACTGGGCAATTTATAAAGGAAAGAGGTTTAATTGATTCACAGTTCCACATGTTGGGGAGGCTTCACAATCATGGTGGAAGGCGAAAGAGGAGCAAAGTCACATCTTATGTAGCAGCAGGCAAGGGAGTTTGTGTAGGGGAACTCCTCATTTTAAAACCATCAGATCCTGTGATATTGATTATTCACTCACTATCATGAGTAAAGACCCTCATGATATATGGAAAGACCCACCCCCATGATTCAGTTGCCTCCCACTGGTTCCCTCCTACAACATGTGGGAATTATAGGAGCTACAATTCAAGATGATATTTGTGTGGGGACACAGCCAAGTCATATCAATAACCAACCACACACCCAGAGGTAACAAACATGCTAAACTCTTCACCATAAATTAGAATTTTTCTCTTTCTAAATTCCATATAAACAGAATCAAACAGTAGATACATTTTAGGTCTTTTTCCTTTCACTCTACATGTTTTTGTTATTATTCATGTAGTTACATGTAGTAGTATTTTTTATTGCTGTATGGTTTCTCATTGTATGAATATGTCACAATTTTTCATCCGTTATATTATAGGTGGACATTTGAGTTGTTTCAGTTTGGTGCTGTCATGAATAAATCTTATACATTCTTTTTGTGGATGCATGCCCTTGTTTTCTTGGTCATATAATCCAAGGAGTGGAATTGATAAAACAAAAAATATGTCTATCTTTAACTTGATTTAGTACGTGCAAAGTCTTATTTAAAGTGGTTTACTATTTTATTTACACTGTAACCAGCAATGTACGAGAATACTTTTTCTTTACAATCTCCCTGTCACATGCAAATCTTTCTAATTTTAGTTTTTCTGATATTTCATTTTGGTTTTAACTTCCATTTCCCTGAGCTATCATTGGATCATAATATAACAGTAGATTGGGTAATGCAGAAAGGAAAAGCCGTTGGAATTTTAAGTTTTGCTAATGAGTGTCTAAGATCTAAAAGTTCTACTTAGTTCTATTTATTTTTCTCCTGAAGTGTTCCATATTTCCACAAATTATACTTATCTTTTCTTTTAAATTGTGTAACATATGCTTCTTATTGTATTAAAGTCCTTGCCTACTAATTTAATAATTTGCTTTATCTGTGAGCCTGCTTCTATTGACTGTTCCTCTTGATTCTAAGTCATATTTTTTCTGGTTCTCTGCATGTTTTGTAATGATTTTATTGTATTCTGGACATTGTGAATAACAGAATATTAGACACTAAATATACATGTTTTGTTTATTTTCCAGAGAGTGCGCACCCTTTCCTGTGCCTAGCAGCTGAAGTGAGGGTTAATCATTCAGACTCCTTCCAGTGTATGTTGAGCTGGCACTCAATTGAAGTGCAAATTATTTATTTTACCTTTGATTAACTTAAACTTTAATTCTCCCAGATGTCACCTCTTTGATACATAAATTATTTGTGCAGGAACAGGATTGGCAGAATTTTTACACATTTTTAGTTCACCTTTATATTCAACCCTAGCTGGGCTGCAAAATCCAATCACCTTGACGATGTACTATATGATTTATTTCTGCTTATCAGCCCCTCCTATAAAGTTTTCTGAGCAAAGCTAAAGGATGGACCCAGTTGTTTGTCCATATATTTGACTTTCTTCCAGATGCAATCTAACCTGCCAATTCGTGCTGTTGTCAAAAGCCCAGATAATTTCCTCTTTTGCATATACATTTTATCCATGTATCCTGACCTATATTCAAACTGGGTATGTTTCTCCAAGTATGAATGCTGATATGGCTCTGCTTACTTATAAAGGTCTTGATTTACTCTAGAATTTACTACCTCCTTGCCAGTTACTCCCATCTGCAATATTCAGAAATACAAAGATGAAACTTATTTCTTTATAAAATCAATGATATAGATCATATACTTCAATTTCTGCAAATGATAGAAAAATTAAACGTGCCAATTCAAGTAATTCAGTCATGTGTGTTTAGAATTCAGTCATTTTGGATAACATCCAGTCTAACTCAGATTTCCACCCTCCTCCTTCTCATTCCATCTCCTTGGTTTTATAACCAGCATCTAATGTACCAATTACCATACCGGAACTAGGAGACGGTTATCACATCACCATACCACAGTCTGGCATTGCTTCTGGCTTTTGTTGAGGAACAGCGTCTTATCCAGTCTCTGTCATCCTAAACCAGTAGATTTTGCTAATAATCTACAGGGATCAGATCCTTGCAACCTGTATTCTCTTTGCTCTCCTTTCTTAGCCGTATCTGTTTCTCTCTTAGGACACTGGTCTGATGCTCTCCTTCACTATTGTGAAGTACATAGGACTCTAGGAATATGCTCTATGAACCATTTGCCTAAACCATTCCCTCAGCCATTGCTTGGGTACTGTTTAGATGCACTTGCCTCTAAGGCACAACAACCTGCCTAATTCTACACAAAGTGAAGAACAAACAAGTCTGTCATTTCTCAGATTCTCCCAAATGTATATGATATTTCAGCCTGACCCTGGGATCTCAGCCCAATGGAGAGCAGAACCCAGAAATTTCACATTTGTATTTATTTTCTTTTCTACTTCCAGCAGATTTCTGTCTCTGAGATACCACCTCCTCCTCCTGTAATTCAATAAAAGTTTCCCCCATTCCACATTGGCAGAAAAACTTCTGAAATTCTCATTTGTAATATTTTTATATTTTATAATTTGTGTTGTTAACGCTATATTTATAGTTCTCCTGGCTTTGAAATTTGATATGAGAAGTCAATCACATGGAATTCAAGAAACTCTTTTCTCTGGCTCTTGAAATTGAGAGCTGTGGTTTTTAAGAGTGCCATTTCTATTAAGGGTTTAATTAACTTTTTGTTCTAGCCATATTTCCCTTTCCAATCAATGCATATACAAAACTACTCTGCTCCCTGAATAGTAGGACAGATTAACAGTGCAAAGAAGCATGAGAACATGATTAAAATCTCAATACATACCCCTAACAATCAGGTTTCTGACAGCAAGGAGATAGCACACTCAGAATGCAAGAATGAAAAATGTTTAAGGAAGGAACAGTTTACCAAATATGGACATGGTTGAGGTAAGCCCACTATAGGTGATGATGCAAGGGGGAATTACTATCTCTAGGTAAATGGTGAAGTGATTGGTTTTTAAAGAAGAGAGAGCAGCTATGCTATTTTAATAATTGTAGGAATGTTCACATATCACATATAGGTCACAATAGCTAGAAATGTGATTTGTGAACTGCTAGCATTACATTCAGACTTTGAAAGAGTATGAACACAGGGTAAATATTAAGGGATTCATGTTGAGATCCTCAAATTCTCTAAATTTGTTTTTATAAAGCTGATGTGCCCAAGATAGTGTCTTTGTTGTTGTTGTTGTTGCTTTCTTGTTTGTGTTTTGTTTTGTTTTGTTTTGTTTTGAAACGGAGTCTCGTTCTGGGCTGGAGTGCAGTGGGGCGATCTGGGCTCACTGCAACCTCCGCCTCCTGAGTTCCAGCGATTCTCCTGCCTCAGCCTCACGAATAGCTGGAACTACAGGCATGCACCACTAAGCCCAGCTAATTTTTGTATTTTTAATAGAGATGGGGTTTCACCATGTTGGTTGACCAGGATGGTCTCCATCTCTTGACTTCATGATCTGCCCGCCTCAGCCTCCCAAGATAGTGTCTTCTTTAAAGGCCTCAAGGTGGATGAAGAATGAGGCTATTATTGCCTGTGTTGAGATGTTCTAAATTCCAATGTATTGTGTAGTGAGGCAAAAGTCATGACAAGTTTAATTTAAAGACCTTGCCACTTCTTCTTTTATCAGTCTTTATAAAAATCTATCACTCTGAAGGAGAGAATTGCTAAGAAGTGGCTATGGCCTTAGATAGAAGAACATAGCCACTGTCAAACCATAGCATCACAGGGAGTAAACTAGAGAATAAATATTCCCCTAATTATTTGCTGCCACTACCCAGACTGATGCTAGTTCCTGCTATTGGTTGAAACCTGCCAAAGACAGAAGGAAAGAAATATAGTTGTAGCACCTAAATGTCAGCTTGTGTTGGCAAGACCAGGAAGAGCAGAGCAGAATCCTAGAAGAGCAAAGGGAGAATATAGAGCAAGCATAACAACACATTGTTTTCTATCTTCCTTCCCAATTATTATCCATGTTAATTTAAAAACAGCATAATCCTTTATTATGATGATTGCTTTATTATGATACCTATATATATATATACACACACACCCATATATACATATATGTACCCATATATACACATATAAATACATATATATACATATATATACACACATATATATACACACACACACACCTTCTTGTATATATATATGGGGGGAGAGAGTTGAGTCAATTGTATATAGTTCAAGAGTCAACTGTATACAAGTACACATGTATGTGTATACAGTTGTATATGTATACAATTGACTTGAATTATGTGTGTGTGTGTGTGTGTGTGTGTGTGTGTGTGTGTGTGTGTGTATACAGTTGACTCTTGAACAACACAGGGGTCTGGGGTACCAACCAGCCACACAGTCAAAAATTGATGAATAACTTTTGACTCCCCCAAAACGTAATTAATAGACTACTATTGACCAGAAGCCTTACTCATAACATAAAAAAGTCAACTAATACATATTTTATATGTTATATGCATTGTGGACTGTATTCTTGCAATACAGTAAGCTAGAGAATAGAAAATGTTATTAAGAAAATCATTTTAAAATTTTCTATTCATTAAGTCAAAGTGGATCATCTTAAAAGTCTTCAACCTCATCAACTCCACATTGAGTAGGCTGAGGAGGATAAGAAGGAAAGGTTGGTCTTGTTGTCTCAGAGGTGGCAGAGGCAGGAGAAAATCTGCATACAAGAGGAACCATGTAGTTAAAAACCCACATTGTTCAAGTCTCAACTGTATATAGATGTTTTCCTTTCTATAATTTTTTTCTCAAGCAATTCATCCTTTTTTTGAGGGAGTAAGTTAGTCAGTAAACTCAATCCATCTTTATTCCAGCCACTTACCAAGTGACCACATAACCTTTTCAATTTCTTCTTTCCTTCATTGTCTCCTGAACAATCACTATTCATTCTTCAAAATGCTATTAGGAACTATCACATGGAATTGTTAAATATTGAATGAGTTAGTAAATAAATGGTGGTGGGGGAAACTCTTAAAAGCTGTTTTCGTTTTTTCCAGTTTGACTCACTTTCTTCCTATCTGATCGTTATTTGTTTTCTTAAAGAATCACAGTCTGTTTCGGCTGCTATTATAAAACCCATAAACTGGGTGACTTATAAACAACAATTTTTTTTTCTCTCAGTTCTAGAAGCTGAAATGTTCAAGATAAAGATGCTGACAGACTTTGTGTCTAGTTAGGGCCCACTTCCTCATAGACAGCTGTCTTGTGATTATAACCTCCGTGAGGAAAAACATAGGGCAGCTTTTTGGAGTCTCTTTTATAAGGGCACTAATTCCTGCCCTCATGGCCCAATTGCCTGCCAAGGACCCCACCTCCTAATACCATTGCCTTGGGAGTTAAGGCTGTAACATACGGATTTTGGGAGTCCATAAACATTCAGCCTATAAGCAAATACTCCTATGCATTAAAATTATTACAGCATTTTATTTCTTTCTTTACTCTTAGGATTTAGCAAAGGGCCTAGCGCATAGTAAGGACTCAGTGAAAGTTTGTAGAATGAATTAATTCTTCACTGTCTTCAATAGGTATTTTTTTCCCTGATAAACAATTTATGGATTATAAACTTGTTATGTTGATCCACTGAACAACATATCTATATACAACTATTCATCTTTCCATTCCCAGTATCCCAACTTTCAATTGAATATAAATACCCACTTATTTATTCTCACCCTTTAAGTTGTCATTTGAATTCTCCCATTTCTTTGTGGTTTCTCTCCTTTTCTTGAGTGTTTTTTCTTTCTATCTATACAAAAAGTTACTGCAATTTTATGCTTCCCCTCCATTGATCTCTTTGGATGCCATTCCTTTCTCCATACATTTCTTTTTCTCTTTTGCTCTCCTCAAACAAGATTGTCTCTCATCAGGATCTTTTTTTTTGTCTAGCCTCCAAATGAACAGTTTAATATTTTATACACAGTTATTGTATACTTTGTTTAACCTTACAATTATATCTCTCCATAATCTTTCTTCTTCCTCTAGACTGTCTCCATCTTACACTGTATTTTATATTCTTTACTTTGAAGCATCTCTAAGAAGATTTTCTAGACAGGGTCTCCCTCTTAGCTCTGTCACACAGGCTGGAGTGCAGTGGTTGCAATCATAGCTCACTGAGGCCTCAAATTCCTGAGTCCAAGCGATCCTCCTGCCTCAGCTTCCCATGTGGCTGGGATTACAGACACAATTCACTGTGTCCAGCTCTAAGAAGATTTTTCTTGTAATCTAAATCATAACAGCTGGCATTTACTCTTGCATGTGTCATGTTCTGTCCTAAATGTTTATATATAAGTTATTTAATTTTCGATACAACTCTACAAGTTGCATACCATGAGTATTCCCATTTTTATAGTTAACTAATATGAGATCCAGGGAGTCAATAGACCTAAGTTATTCAGCTATTAAGTGATTGAGCTGGGTTGCTCTGCCTCTGTGGCTCACATTTTAACTGCTTTGTGGCACTATTTCTATATTTTCTTACCACCCTGGAACTCATATATTCAGATGGACAAATGACACCAGCCCGGATAACTGTATTTCTATTTTTCCAAAGCCTTGTTATTGTCTCAGATGCTTGTACCTGTCTTATTCTATGTTTTTCTGTGTAGTTTGCAGAAAGGTTTCATTTATCAGAAGAACTGGCCTGCATAATCCTTCTAGAAAGCACTGTTATGCTTTGATTCTCCATTCTGACATTTCCTTATACTATTTACAAGTACAAGTTTTCATTGCTGATGTCTTTACTGTGTTTTGGGTGTGTTCTAATAAAATCTAACCTTTATCTTCTCCCTAATGAATGAAAACTACTTCTTTAAAACATGTTACTTTTCTAACTAGAGTTATTTTAAGCCTCTGAAATATCTGTGTTTTATTAAAATAATTAATGCATCATAGTATCTTCTGACCTGTCATCATATCACTGAGAGCTTTACTATCTAAAATGATAGACATAATTATTAATATTGATCTGCACTTATGAAAAATCCCAAGCTTCTATTAGTAATGTAGTTGACTTTATCCAGAGATAGAAACCAAATAATGTACAATGCAAATATTTGGAGAATAAACTAATTGTTTTATTACTTGTACAAATTAGAAAAACAACTAAAATACAAAATATCTTACTATAAAAATACATGTTAATAGTATTTCCCTAATACTAAGCAGTAATCTCTCCAGGTAGTTTTAGGATTCTACACTAAAATTGTTACTACATATTACTGCCAACTGAACAATTCCTTCATTTTGATTGTACTGTGTGCAAAAGGAATCATAGAAAACTCTAACTGGGAGTCTCAGTATCTATTTTAGGTAAGTGTAATTAAGTTTTGTTACAGAGCAATAGCTGAGCCTGTTGCTGTCTTGTCCAAGGTCCAACTTTGGGGATCTATATCTTTGTTTAAGCTCATCTCCATGTGACTTATTATCTTAGATATAAGATCTAGGCTGGGTCTGATCCATTCCCCAAAGTATGTTTACAAATAGTTGTCATGAAACTCCCCTGTTTTTTAGATCTTATCACTGGACAGCTGTTGGGAAGGTTCTAACAGCAAGATAAGTAGGCCTTTTAGGCTTCATGATTATGTTACATTTGGGAGTTTAGAATTATCCATATCAGAGGTGTCTATGTTGAATATCTTGAGCCTCTCCAACACAGAGTGAGCTGTCACTTAGGAACTTCCCATCTTAGTTTTTTGTTTAGGTTCCCAATAAATACTTTGGAGACAAATATTTCAGTAAAAAGTAGTTTATTGGAGAAGTGAAAGTAATGGGGAGTTGGAAAGTAACACAGGAAGAAAGGGCAGATAAATAAAGAATGTGATATTCAGCCACCTATCTCTGGTGACTGGAACGGATTCTGGTAGTTGGAAATCAGACAGGAATGACCAGGTTTGAGAAACACGAATGGAGCACTCAGTATTGACTTGTATTAGTCCCTTCTCACACTGCTATAAAGAACTTCCCTGAGACTGGGTAATTTACAAAGGAAAGAAGTTGAATTGACTTACAGCTCTGCATGGCTGGGGAGTTCTCAGGAAACTTAACAATCACGGTGAAAGGGTAAGCAGACACCTTCTTCACAAGGAAGCAGGTGAGAAGAGAATGAAGGAGGAACTTCCAAACACTTATAAAACCATCGGATCTCATGATAACTCACTCATTATCATAAGAACAGCATCAGAGAAACTGCCCCCATGATCCAATCACCTCCCTCCCTTGACATGTGGGAATTACAGGTCCCTTCTCTGAGACATGTGGATTACAATATGAGATGAGATTTGAGTGGGGACCTAGAGCCAAACTATATCAATACTCTCACATACACATATTTAAGAGTATAAGAAATGGAGAGTTAAGTAAGTTAAAGTTAAGAAGAAAAGTTGCAATTTAAATAGCTAGAACAATATAGTGGGGAAAATAAATAGTAATTGGAATTGGAAAAGAAATGGAATAATTGTAACATTTTTATATGTTAGTTGTTACTTTCAAAAGTTAAATAAATTAATTAAATTATTTTCCACTTTTTAGTAGATCACCAGGGATATATCAAACAAGATATTTCAAAGTTCTCCATCAGATCTGATTCATAGTATTGAATACGAGGGGCTTTACCAAATTATCAGCAGCATACACGTCACAGGAATAACTCTCCATTGTTTGATATTCACATTATGGATGTCAAACAGTATCATTTGTTAATTGAATTTTATCAATAACACTTTCAGTATTCTCTCTACACAAAAAATTTTCATTCCAGATGTGCCAAATTAGAAATTTCTGTATTTTGCAGTAGCCTGGTGTATATTGGGATATTCCCTCCAGAATAAAAACCAGGTTGCTTAATCTTGCATACTCCACTGTAAGTAGAGGCACAATGCTTGGCAGGTCTTTTTGGGTTTTAGATGTCATATTAGTTGGGGTTCTCTAAAGAGACACAACTAATAGGATAGATGTATATATGAAGGGGAGTATATTAGGAGAATTGACACACACGATCACAAGGGGAAGTCCCACAATAGGCCGTCTGCAAGATGAGGAGCCAGAAAGCCAGTCCAAGTCCTAAAACTTCCAAAGTAGGGAAACCAATAGTGCAGCCTTCAGTCTGTGTCTAAAAGCCCAAGAGCCCCTGGCAAATCACTGGCATTAAGTCCAAGAGTCCAAAAGCTGAAGAACTTGGAGTCTGATGTTAGAGGGCAGGAAGCATTCAGCATGGGAGAAAGTCGGAGGCCAAAGACTCAACAAGTCTGCTCTTTCTATGCCTGCTTTTATGCTGGCAGCTGATTAGAGGGTGCCCACCAGATTGAGGGTGAGTCTGCCTCGCCCAGTCCACTGACTCAAATGTTAATCTCCTTTGGCAACATCCTCACAGACACACCCAGGAATAATAACTTGCATCCTTTAATCCAATCAAGTTGACACTCAATGTTAACCATCACGGATGGGTTTTTTTGTTTTGTTTTGTTTTTGTTTTGTTTTTTTTTTGAGATGGAGTCTCACTCTGTCACCCAGGCTGGAGTGCAGTGTGGCGTGATCTTGGCTTACTGCAACCTCCACCACCCAGGTTCAAGTGATACTCGATTCTCCTGCCTTAGCCTCCTGAGTAGCTGGGATTACAGACGCCCACCAGCACACCCGGCTAATTGTCATTATTTTTAGTAGAGACGGGGTTTCACCATCTTGGCCACGCTGGTCTTGAACTCCTGACCTCGTGATCCACCAGCCTCGGCCACCCAAAGGGCTGGGATTATAGGCGTGAGCCACCACATCTGACCCACAGATGTATTTGCACAACATTTAGAATACTGATCATTAGTGAGTAACTCATAAATAAAAACTCTGTCCTTTAGCCTTATTATTCAAACAAAGTAATATTGCCTAAAATGCCTGTGTCAGTTAAGGACAATGTAAGTACCTAAAGAGAATTCCATCATTAGCCCCTAGAGTTTTGAAATCAAGTGCTCTCTTAGGCATGTAACTATTATATTTCTGAGAAATGGCTCCCAGTACACTATTGGGCCATACTCATGACAGAACATCAGATCAGGGTACAAAATATTCATGCTACCTTAGCTGTGCCTCATGAACTAGGGTCTATCTTTTCCATTAAGCTACAAAATTCAGCACAAAGGGGCAGCATTCAAGTAGGTAGTGGTCGGGCGGGGAGAGTAGTGGGTCATGTAAGGTTGGCCTTAAGCTGATCCTAAAGTAAACCACCTGAGCAGGTGATTGATACTCTTAGTGCATGTACTCCCACACCTCTGCACACATCTCCCTTAGCAAATACCAATGGACTCATGTCAGGATCTCCGAGACAGAGTTGACTGAAGAAGGTTTGCAGGTGAGTAGGCAAAATATACTGGTACCAGCCAGAAATGAACTGCTATATAATGCAGTATCTCAGGGGTATACTTGGATAGTACCCATTTGGCTATGTGTTCAGATGATATATCTGGAAGGCCTAGAAAAAAGAAATGGTGAGAAGTATGAATTTGAATTGATTTGTGAATAATAGCAAAAGTTTGGATGGAATGGTCTAATAATCTGAATAAACAGGATTTGAACACATTTTAAGTATGGTAGTCTCAGAATTGGCCCAGAGCATAAGAATATGTGTGTCCTATATGAGTTATTCATCAAGGGCACAGACTGAAGACAATACTTTCAATAATCAGATGTACAATATGACACACTCTAGGGATGTTTGTAACACGCTCTCCCATTTCTTCACTGCTTATTTGCTCAAAAGGTTAATGAGAAAAGTAGCCACAGAAACCAGGCTGGAAGTTATATGTTTGCTCAAAAACCTTGGTTTTCCCTCACTAAAGCTGATCTGGCACACCGACTGCTGAGTGCCTAGTCTATTAGCAGTAGCAAAAACTGACCCTTTCTCACAAGGTTAGGGGAGCATGACAGACAGTCATGTCATTATGGATGGGACAAAAATTTGCCCCCACAGGAATAAATATTTATTCCAAATGTGGATTTCTCTTCTTTGAACAATCTGACAACCACAAATGCCTTATCTGCCATCATTTTATCACCTTTTACTTTGCCTTTAACAAAGAATGTTTATGGTGAAAAAGTGAGAAAACGGGCTGATTACTTAGGAATTCATTACAACATGGTACAACTGTCAATAAATCTTAGATGTGACACCGGCTGGGTGACAACTTGCAAATTTGAGGTGCTATTCTACAGGATGCTTTATGAGCTCAAAATCAACAACATGTATCTGGTTTTTCTTTTTTCCAAAGTCAGAATATAGCAACGTAGAGCACAGTACTATTTCTCTTAAGAACACTCTTGAAAAGATTTTGCTTTCATTTTTCTCTAGTTATGCTTTTGGCTGATTAGAATTATTGGTTTCCAAGGGACAAATGCTTAAACAAGGGCACAAAATAATGGTTTTGTTGACCTGGATGCTGAGGCTGCCAGCTGGCCTTGGGGCTCCTCATGTTCCAGTACCAATGAGCAAAGGAGACTGATAAAGTATCTATGGTGACTGATCTCAGAGTGGGTATGATTGATGTTTCTACAAAAAAGGGACAGCATAAACTATGTGTAAAACCAGGAGTTTCTCTGAGAGGGGATACCTCCTAGCACTTCCACATCCAGCTGAAAAGGTTCATTAGTTTCAAACCAATCAGTGCAATAAAAATGACCATGGCTCATCCCCCATTGGGAGAAGAGTATAACATTCAATCAAACAAAGCTGAAGAACATGGAAATTGTAAATACCAACTATGACCTCATGACCAACAGTAGAAACAACTAGCGCAACCGCCCATGATTGTCTGTTTATTTTTTGTTTTTATTATTTGTGTTTTTATGTATATTAATCTATTTTCCTTGTTCTTCTTTTTCCTTACTATTATTTCATTAAAATGAGTTGGTAGTGGTTACATTGATAATTTCATCCTTAGTTTTCAGAACATTAGAGTAGGGCTATAACTAAATTTCGATGACTAAAAACACTTAGCTATATACGTAGTTACTAATGGGATGAAGAATGTATATGGATATTTAGGAAAGCAGTAGCTATGTAGATGAGTTTTTCTCAATGCAAAAATGTTTTAAAAAGGACACCTTTAAAAGATGAAGCATGCAATCTTAAATAAGGATATCCTTTTCTAACATCTTCATCCACTAACTCCCATAACACAAAAATACATAAAGCAAAAACGTCAGTAGAAAGTCACAATAGTTGTAGGTGAATTTAAAATAAACTGTCAGTTATGATTGATGAGGTAGACCAAAATATGTAAGCGTGCATGTAATATAATAAAACCATACAGTTGACCTAATCAATATATCTCAAACACAATACCCTGGACAACAGAGAACACATTTTCTTTATATACTTCTATGAAAACTCTTCAAGAATTGATTATTTATTAGACTACCAAGAAAATCTCAGCAAAATCAAAAAAGTGGAAATCATTGTAGGTCATATCGATTTGCTTTCCAACATAATCTAATTATTTGCTTTTGTTTCACAATCATGTAACTCCCAGTTTTTCTTTCAGAAATCATTTTGCTGTTAAACACTTAATAGAGAACTTGGAGAAAAAGAATGGAAATGCTTATGAGGAAATTGCTTCTGGCTTCCACACTGGAAAGAATAGAGTCAACTTGCTGCATATTTTCCCCCCAGGGAATAAAATAATACATTTCTACTCTTTTTTAAAACAAACAGAACAATTTACAAATCTTTCACTTTTCTCTTAATAAGCTTTCAGCTCAACTCAGGCCAGTACTAACAAGCAGAACTTTCCCTTGGGAAAGATATCTGAAAAAAATTGTTACTTTTATTCTATTTTCCTCCTAAATTATTTTACTCATTGTAAACCCAGGTCGCAGAATATCCTAGGACTAAATTATACAAGCTCTGTAATAAAGACGGAGGCATTCCAGCTACTAAGGTGAAGCAGATAAAAGAAAGAAGAGTTTACTTAAGTCCCCCAAATTTAAATATATTTGAAAAGTTATTGACGACTCTCAATATTCTGTTACCTAAGTGGACAGAAAATATCTCTTTATATATTTGATTTCCCCACAAATTGTTCATACTTTATTTCTCTAAACATACTCTTTTTAAAAAAATCTAGTAATGTATCTTGTTTCTATGCAATAGTACGTACGTGTTTATCATTCAGTACTTATATGTTTATATTGTTGTTTTGCATAATCTCATGATGCAAAGATAGAGCAACGTAATATACAAAAGAAACCACGTATGAACATGAACTTCAGTGCAAGCCTCAGTGTAATGAGCAGCTCAGGAATAGTACCAAATGCCTTAGGAATTCGATCTTTCTGCATATTTAATGAGGACTACTAAGTGTCAGGGACCATTCCAGGTGCCAGGGATAAAGCAATGAATACAACAGTGTAGGGGAAGTAACAGAAAAGCAAAACATGCAAATATAAAGTATGTCAGAGTATATTACTTGTATGTGCTATGAAGAAAATAAAACAGGGGGCTGGGTGCAGTGGTTCACACCTGCAATCCCAGCACGTTGGGAGGACAAGGTGAACAGATCACCATAGGTCATGAGTTCAAGACAAGTCTGGCCAACATGGTGAAACTCTGTCTCTACTACAAATGCAAAAATTAGCCAGGCATGGTGGTGGGCTCCTGTAATCTCAGCTACTCGGGAGGCTGAGCCAGGAGAATCGCTTGAACCTGGAAAGCAGAGGTTGCAGTGAGTTGAGATTGTGCCATTGTACTCCAGCCTGGTGACAAGATCAAAACCTCCAAAAAAAAAAAAAAAAAAAAGGAAGGAAGGAAGGAAAAAAAGGGAAAGAAAGAAGAAAGAGAGAAAAAAGAAAAAGAAAGAAGAAAAGAAAGAAAGAAAGAAAAGAAGAAAGAAAGAAGAAAGAAAGAAAGAAAGAAAGAAAGAAAGAAGAAAGAAAGAGAAGAAAGAAGAGAAAGAAGGAAGG
>NW_022144447.1:0-4093 GCF_007565055.1 Rhinopithecus roxellana
AAATTAAGACATTTTCTGTTCAACATTTGTGGCTTCAAGACATTTTACTTACCGAACTGCTTTCTAAAATAGAAATGCCTTCATATATGCCCTCGTGAACACAGGCAGCACAGTTCTGAGGCCCAGAGCTAGTGGGGAAAAAAGACACACACAAAAAATCCCACCGTGAAACTTAATGCAAAAAATAAATGAACACCATTTGCTTCAGTTCAAAAACGTACCTCCACACCACGGTTTCTTTAAACTTTCTCATTGTGAATGAAACTAACAGCAGGCAAATGTTAATGGGACATGTTTTAAACCCCAATGTTCACAGGACGATGTTCCTATCGCTCCCCGATTGTGAAGAAGGCGCGCCTGAACTGCCAAGGACACTGGCTGCAGTAACTCAGGTGCTGCCGGCTCTCCCCACAGGCCGAGCTGCTGCTGACGTGCAGAGGCCACGCCTCTCACACCACTCGCTGCAGGAAAGGCGGCCGTCTCAGCTGCCTAGAGCAGCCAAAAGTGAGCAGTAGGCGGCACTTTAAACCTTCCAGTACTCACATTAAAAATAATAAAAAGGTGAAATTAACTATAACGATGTATCATATTTAACCCCATGTATCCACAATAGTATTTCAAATTGTTATTTTAAAATTATTAATTTTACATTATTTGTGGTAAACCTCCGAAATCCAGGGAGTATTGATAACTGAAGCACATCTAAGCTGGACCCGGCTCTGCCGGGAGCTCCCAGGCTGGGCAACGTGGCTCTAAGGCTAGCCTGGCCTGCCTGCCCCTCCTCCCAGCCTGCGGGCCCCATGCACCTGAGGATGCTGGCCAGGCAGAAGGAGCAGTACCGGTGGCCACACTGCGCCTGGAAGGGCCTGCGCAGGACGTTTCCGCAGGCGGAGCACAGGTACTTGGCTTCCAGCTTGGTCCCCAGGAGGGTCTTGGAGAAGCCAGGCTGTAGCAACTCCAAGGAGCCAGGGGGGGTCACGCTAGCTGCAGCCATGAGAGCTGTGACCCCCCGAACGACCAAGCCCTAAGGAAGAACACGCAGCACATTACACCTCAATTCCAGAACAGTCCTCGAAAGAAAACCAAACCGATGGTGATCAGTAGCAGGCGATGGTGAGGGGCCGGGTCCCCATGACCTGCAGTCAAGACTCGGAGAAGCAGAATTGCAGAGCTTTGGGGAGCCTTGGAGACCCTCTAGTCCCATCGCCCGCCGCTAGTACGGAAACTCAGGCTCAGTGAGGGTGGGGACCACATGGCTGGCATCCACATACCCAACCCACAACTCCAAAGAGGCACAGACGCATGGGCTTCCTGTCACGCACACCCCCCCTCCCCAGCTAGAGGAACAGGCTGCCTTCCTGTTAACATTAACGGTCAGAGGTTCTCAAGGCTCTAGGCTCTTCGGTCTCCCCCATGGTTCCCCCAATAAGCATGTTTTAGAGTGGTGGATGCCTTCTGAAATATATCTTACCAAACCCACTGGGCAGCAGATGCCTGCCTGGCAGCACTCAGGCCCTACAGGCACTCAGGAGAGAGCCATGCCGCCAGACCAGCCCCTAGAGCAGGAATGCAGCATACCTGGGGTTGGCTAGTGCATTCCCTTTAGCTACCCATGGGTTTCCCCTTACTTCAGATGGTGCACGTGGCCTTCAGAGCCCTCCATGAGCCAGCCCTGCCCTGGCCCCTTGCTGTCCACTAGAACTCAGTCAGCCCCACCAAGGCAGCCACGGACGGCCTCAGTGCCCGCACCACGCCCTCCTTCTGCCGCTCTAAGCACCAGGCCACCACAGATGGCCTCAGCCACTCTGTGCCGTGCCCACTTTTCCTGCCTCTCTGAGCATCGTCCAGCCAATCCCTGCACCCCACCCTTCCTTCTGGATTAACTGTGGCTCTTCCTCCCTCAGTGTCCCGGGCAGAAACTCCACCGGGCTCTGCTCTCCTTACAGAGCACCCCCAGGTGGGTTTCCCTCTCCCCTTCCCATCACGGGGCTCCTGTGGTGCAGGAATCCCAGGAAGGGGCCGGGTCAGGGTTGGGCTGATGCTGAGGACAGAGGAAGCGAACAATGAGGATGCCTAGACCCATTCATTGGGCAGAATGAGCAGACAATGTGAGCAGTTACCTGGCACACCAACCATTTCCTGGAAGTCTGTCTCTCTCTCAACGAACTACAAATCTCACACCTGTAATCCCAGCACTTTGGGAGGCTGAGGTGGGCAGATCATGAGGTCAGGAGATCGAGACCATCCTGGCTAACACGATGAAACCCTGCCTCTATTAAAAACACAAAAATTAGCTGGGCATGGGAGCGAGCGCCTGTAGTCCCAGCTACTCGGGAGGCTGAGGCAGGTGAATGGCGTGAACCTGGGAGGCAGAGGTTGCAGTGAGTCGAGATCACGCCACTGCACTCCAGCCTGGGCGACAGAGCAAGACTCCATCTCAAAAAAAAGGGGGAGACAGGCACTCGGTCCCCGCCAACCCTGTAAGCGGTTTGGGTAAAGCTTGAGTCCAAAGACTTCAAAGCTTCTGGCTGAAGTGAAGTTTGTTCACATGTGCTGGCCCCATCAAGCACAGGGAACTTCCAGGGCACAGACACCCAAGAGAACAAACTCGAAACACAACCGGACGGCAACCATGGAGCTACCCAAGTAGCAACAGGAAGCTGTGGATTAGAGAGGCAGACCCATGCGTCTCCACAGCCTCATACCTGGAACCAGGGCCAGGCGTGAGGACCCGAAACACCCCCCTTCACAATGGCCTCCAGTGCCTTCTTGCGGTCACCATGGGGGCACGTGTCACCTGATGCTCGCCTGCCACGCTCCGCCTTCAAAAGCAGCCTGAGGGCCAGGGTTAGCTCTAAGTATGCTCCGTCTCCGTCCAGGCACCTGAGAGCCCAATGAAAGGGGGTGGGTACTGGGGTCATCTCTCTAGCAGGAAAGCAGTCTTGATTCAGGGAACTGGGGACAGCTAGGGAGGGACTTCCAGTGGGGATGGGGGGCTCACTCCCAGAAGGGCGACTCCAGGCAGACCAACCTGGGAAAGAGATGGAGGAAGGACAGCGGTATGGTGTCAGCTGAGATATCCAGCAGGCAGCCCAGGGAGGCAGGGACTGACAGGCAGGCCCCGGCCTGAGGGTGGAGGGCAGCCTCCAGAGTTCTCTCCCTAGAGGGCAAACTGGGGTGGCATTTTATTTACTTAAGGAATGACTTATCAGAACCATTCCTTTTTTTTTTTTTTCCTTAGAGTCTCGCGGTCTGTCACCCAGGCTGGAGTGCAGTGGAGCAATCTCAGCTCATTGCAACCTCTACCTCCTGGGTTCAAGCAATTCTCATGCCTCAGTCTCCCAAGTAACTGGGACCACAGGTACACGCCACCACACCCAGCTAATTTTTTGTATTTTTCAGATGGGGTTTCACCACGTTGACCAGGATGGTCTTGAACTCCTGGCCTCATGTGATCCACCAACCTCGCCCTCCTAATGTGCTGGGATTCCAGGTAGGAGCCACTGTGAATGGCCCATTCCAACATTTAAATAACAAATGCACTTTCCATTTTTTCTCCAGGAAGGACAGCGGATGCTGATTGCTCTGTGCCTGGACAACAACAGCCCCAAGATGGGGGCCTCGCTGTCCTACTTGAGCCTGAGTGATGCCTTTAGGCAGGCTGTTAGCTCAGCCACAGGTCCTAACACTGCATACCTGCTCTGCTGTCTTTCCAAGGCCCAAGTTGCCAAAAGGGTGTCAACTTGGCACCCTTTTGGAAGCCTTGGGTCACTTGCAACCTCAAAGCAGCAGGGACCCACCCAAAAGGCAGAGCAGCAGCAGGAAGGCTGCGGCCACAGCAGTGAGGAAAACGAAGTGTCACTGTGTGCCCCTGACACAGCGGTGTGGGTCACCCAGTCCCAGTACTGCTCGCCTGAACGGGGCTGACCTCTCCCAGCAGGCCCAGGACCAGCAAGTCTTGCATGGACCCAAGAGGCCAGAACACTGCTGAGGCCCTCTCTCTCCTCCTCTCACCTCTGCCCCAGTTGCTGTCCCAGAAAGAGGTCTTCCCAGCTCTCAGGACCGCTCCGCCATTCACCAGGGACTCAGCCAA